>NW_025212527.1:1033-27041 GCF_004010195.1 Chiloscyllium plagiosum | reverse complement strand
AAACTACACTCATTCATTCAATTAAACAAATTGCTAGTGTTAATTCAATGAGTACAGCTTCATTCATTCCTTCAATGTCTCAAGCTTAACTCATTCGTTCAATGAAACAACTTGCATACATTAATCGAATCTAAATTCAAAACTTCTTTCAATGATTCAAACGTTTTTCATTGATTCATTTAAACAAAAGTAATTCATATATCAATGAATCCAAATTCACTTATTTATCTACTGAAACAAACTGCATTCTTTCATTCATTCAATGAAACAACTGCATTCGTTCATGCAATGAAACAAGCTCCATCGGTTAATTAAATGAGTTGAGTTTCTCTCATTCAATTCATGTCTCCAAATTAACGCATTCATTCAATGAATTCAACTGCATTTATTCATTATGGAATCAAACTGTAATCTCTATTCATCCATTCAGTGAATCTATCACTCAAGGAATGAAACTGCACGTATGAATTCAATGAGTAGAGCGAACTACATTAAGTTAATGTCTCTAGCTTAAGGCAAGCATTCAATGAGACAAACTGCAGCCATTCATTCATTGAATTACATTTCAACGAATCATTCAATGAAACAATCGTTTTCCATTGATTCATAGAAAAGAGCTTAATTCATGCATTTCATGAATCCAAATTCATTAAAATATCTACTGAAATAAATTGCATTCTTTTATCAACTAAACTACACTCATTCATGCAATTAAACAAATTTCAAGTGCTAATTTAATAAGAATAGCTTCTCTCATTCTTTCAATGTCTCAAGCTTAACTCATTCGTTCAATGAAACCAAATTGCATACATTAATTGAATCTAACTTCAAAACTTCTTTCAAAGATTCAAACGTTTTTCATTGATTCATTTAAACAAACGTAATTCATATATTCAATGAATCCAAATTCATTTATTTATCTACTGAACCAAACTGCATTCTTTCATTCATTCAATGAATCAAACTGCACTCGTTCATGTAATGAAACAAAACTCCAACTGTTAATTCAATGAGTAGAGCTTCTCTCATTCAATCCATGTCTCCAAATTAACGCTTTCAATCAATGAAATAAACTGCATTTATTCATTATGCAATCAATCTGAATTCATGCATTCAATACGTCAAACGTGTTACAGTGAGTAGAGCGTACTACGTTAAGTCAATGTCTCTAGCTTAACGCAAGCATTCACTGAGACACACTGCAGCCATTCATTGAAAGTAAATGTAACTCATACAATTTAGGAACACACCAGCTCTCATTAATTTAGTGAATGAATCGCTATTCATCCATTCAAGGAATCTATCACTCAAGGAATGAAACTGCACGTATGAATTCAATGAGTACAGCCTACTACATTAATTCAATGTCTCTAGCTTAACGCAAGCATTCACTGAGACACACAGCAGACATTCATTCATTGAATTACATTTCAACGAAGAATTCATTGAAATAAGCTTAATTCATGCATTTCATGAATTCAAATTCATTAAAATATCTACTGAAATAAATTGCAATCTTTCATCAACTAAACTGCACTCATTCATTCAATTAAACAAATTGCAAGTGGTAATTCAATGAGCACAGCTTCTCTCATTCTTTCAATGTCTCAAGCTTAACTCATTCGTTCAATGAAACAAATTGCATACATTAATTGAATCTAACTTCAAAACATCTTTCAATGATACAAACGTATTTCATTGATTCATTAAAACAAACGTAATTCATATATTCAATGAATCCAAATTCATTTATTTATCTACTGAAACAAACTGCATTCTTTAATTCAATCAATGAATCAAACTGCACTCGTTCATGCAATGAAACAAACTCCACCTTTTAATGCAATGAGTAGAGCTTCTCGCATTCCAATCCATGTTTCCACCTTAACTCATTCATTCAAAGAAAACAACTGCATTCACTTATTTCTGGAATCAAACTGTAATCATTCATACATTAAGTCAAACGTGATTCATTGATTCAATGAAACTAAAAGTAACTCATACATTTTAGGAATAAACCAGCACTCATTAATTTAGTGAATGAATCTCTATTCATCCATTCAGTGAATCAAACAGCGCTCTTTCTCTCAAGGAATGAAACTGCACGTATGAATTCAATGAGTAGAGCGCACTACATTAAGTCAATGTCTCTAGCTTAACGCAAGCATTCACTGAGACACACTGCAGTAATTCATTGAATTACATTTCAACGAAGCATTCAATAAAACAGACGTTTTTCATTGATTCATTGAAATAAGCTTAATTCTTGCATTTCATGCATCCAAATTTATTCAAATATCTACTGAAATAAATTGCAATCTTTCATCAACTAAACTACACTCATTCATTCAATTAAACAAATTGCGTGTTAATTCAATGAGAAAAACTACTCTCATTCTTTCAATATCTCAAGCTTAACTCAAGTTCAATGAAACAACTTGCATACATTAATTGAATCTAACTTCAAATCTTCTTTCAATGATTCAAACGTTTTTCATTGATTCATTTAAACAAACATAATTCATATATTCAATGAATCCAAATTCACTTATTTATCTACTGAAACAAACTGCATTCTTTCATTCATTCAATGAATCAAACTGCACTCGTTCATGCAATGAAACAAACTCCATTGTTAATTCAATGAGTAGAGATTCTCTCCTTCAATCCATGTCTCCAAATTAACGCATTCATTCAATGAAATCACCTGCATTTATTCATTATGGAATCAAACTGAAATCATGCATTCAATACGTCAAACGTGTTACATTGATTCAATGAAAGTAAACGTAACTCATACAATTTAGGAACAAACCAGCACTCATTACTTTACGGAATGAATCTCTATTCATCCATTCAGTGAATCAAACAGCGCTCTTTCTCTGAAGAAATGAAACTGCACGTATGAATTCAATGAGTAGAGCGTACTATATTAACTCAATGTCTCTAGCTTAACGCAAGCATTCACTGAGACACACTGCAGCCATTCATTCACTGAATTACATTTCAACGAAGCATTCAACGAAACAAACGTTTTCCATTGATTCATTGAAATAAGCTTAATTCATGCATTTCATGCATCCAAATTCATTCAAATATCTACTGAAATAAATTGCAATCTTTCAACAACTAAACTGCACTCATTCATTCAATTAAACAAATTGCTAGTGTTAATTCAATGAGTACAGCTTCTCTCATTCTTTCAATATCTCAAGCTTAACTCATTCGTTCAATGAAACCCAATTGCATACATTAATTGAATATAACTTCAAATCTTCTTTTTAAGATTCAAACGTTTTTCATTGATTCATTTAATCAAAAGTAATTCATATATTCAATGATTCCAAATTCATTTATTTACCCACTGAAACAAACTGCATTCTTTCATTCATTCAATGAATCAAACTGCACTCATTCATGCAATAAACCAAACTCCACCTGTTAATTCAATGAGTAGAGCTTCTATCATTCAATCCATGTCTCCACCTTCACGCATTCTTCCAATGAAATAAACTGCATTCATTCATTTCTGGAATCAAACTGTAATTAATCATTCAATAAGTCAAACGTGTTACATTTATTCAATGAAAGTAAACGCAACTCATACAATTAAGAAATAAACCAGCAATCATTAATTTAGAGAATGAATCTCTATTCATCCATTCAGTGAATCTTTCACTCAAAGAATGAAAGTGCACGTATGAATTCAATGAGTAGAGCATACTACATTAAGTCAATGTCTCTAGCTTAACGCAAGCATTCAATGAGACAACCTGCAGCCATTCATTCATTGAATTACACTTCAACGAAGCATTCAATGAAACAAACGTTTTTAATTTAATCATTGAATTAAGCTTAATTCATGCATTTCATGAATCCAAATTCATTCAAATATCTACTGAAACAACTTGCATTCTTTTCTCAACTAAACTGCACTCATTCATTCAATTAAACAAATTGCAAGTGTCAATTCAATGAGTAGAGCTTCTCTCATTCTTTTAATGGCTCAAGCTTAACTCATTCGTTCAATGAAACAAACTGCATTCATTCATTGATTGAAACGTCCAAACTTCTTTTATTGATTCAAACGTATTTCATTGATTCATTTAAACAAACATAATTCATACATTCAATGAATACAAATTCACTCATTTATCTACTGAATCAAATTGCATTCTTTCATTCATTCAATGCATCAAACTGCACTCGTTCATTCAATAAAACAAACTCCACCTGTTAATTCATGAGTACAGCTTAACTCATTGATTGAATCGCTCAAGCTTAACTCTCTCGTTCAATGAAACAAACTGCATTCAATCATTGACTCAAACTTCAAAACTTTTTTCAATGATTCAAATGTTTTTCATCGATTCATTTCAACAAACTTGAAATGAACAATTCAACAAACATCAATGAATCCAAATTCACTACTGAAACAAATAGCATTCTTTCATTCTTTCAGTGAATCAAACTGCACTCGTTTGTGCAATGAAACAAACCGCACGTGTTAATTCAATGAGTAGAGCTTCTCTCATTCAATCCATCTCTCCATCTTAACGCATTCATTCAAAGAAGTAAACTGCATTCATTCATTTCTGGATTCAAACTGTAATCATTCATTCAATAAGTCAAAATGGAAGTAAACGTAACTCATACATTTTAAGAATTAACCAGCACGCATTAATTTAGTGAATGACTCTCTGTTCATACATTCAGTGAATCAAACAGCACTCAAGCTTGACTCATTCGTTCAATGAAACAATCGCCATTCATTCATTGAGTCAATCTTTAAAACGTCATTCAATAACTCAAACGAGATTCATTGATTCAATGAAACTAAACGTAACTCATACATTTTAGGAATAAACCAGCACTCATTAGTTCAGTGAATTAAACTCTATTCATCCATTCAGTGAATCAAACAGCGCTCTTACATTCAAGGAATGAAACTGCACGTGTGAATTCAATGAGTAGAGCTTACTACATTCAGTCAGAGTCTCCAGCTCCACGGAAGCATTCAATGAGCCAAACTTTTTTCATTTATTCATACAAACAAGCTTAATTCATGCATTTCATGACTCCAAATTCACTTAAATATCTCCTGCAACAAATTGCATTATTTCATCTACTCAGTGAAACAAACTGCACTCATTCATTTAATGAAACAAATTGCAATTGTTAATTCAATGAGTAGAGCTTCTCTCGTCCAAACAATGTCTCAAGCTTAATTCATTGAGTCAATGAATTCATTCACTGCATTCATTCATTCATTGAATCAAACTTCAAAACTTCCTTCAATGATTCATACGTTTTTCATTGATTCATTTAAACCAACTTAATTCATACTTTTAATGTATCCAAATTCACTCATTTATCTACTGAAACAATTTGCATTCTTTCATTCACTCAATGAGTCAAACAACTACAACGAAAAAAAGGACAACCAGCGAATTTCTAGAAACATGGCATTCACCCATGGACTCCATCACTAAACACATTGACCGAGACCCAATATACTGACCACTGCAACGAACAACCAGAACCGGCAAATAGAAAGAGCAGAAACAGAACCAAATAAATTCCAGAAGACACAGTACAGCAGCTCTTCGCAGGAGGCTCCCAAGCACTGAAGATGTCACCTAGGCAGGGGATGTAACGTCTACAAATCAATTTCCCAGCTCAGCGAACGTACCCACAGCTATGGCAATGGGCACCCAAGCTACAAATCTTTACGCAAACCGTGAATGGAAGTGTAATTCTTATTTTTGTCAATCCGTTCCTGCAAACAGAAACTTTATTTTACACCAATGTTACATGTAACTATTTTTACGGAAAGATATATTAATATGCGGTTTTGAGCTGAAAATGGCAGTGTCTCCAAGCTAGACTTACGGAATTCTTTCTCACATATGTGGTACAAGCTTAAATAAAGTCATCTTGTTTTGATCTACTCAGGTCAGAAGACATGATATTTGTAAATACCCACTATCGCAGAAATAATAATATTTTCTGATGCCCATTGACTCTAGGTTTACGATTCCTTGACACAATAGTCAAATGGAGCCTTAATGTAGAGGATAATCGCTCTCAGCTCTGGAATTCAGTTATTTGCTCCATGTTTGCACCAGGGATTTGGGAGGTCCGGAGTTGAGTGATTCTTGCTCAGCTGGAAGTGGGATCTATGAGCACGATATTGCAAACCAAGTGCTGCCTGATGTAATTTTTGTCTACTTCTTATCACCAATTAGGAATAACAATCCTTTTTTGGCGAACAGAACATGGACGCTCTGTGAAGCAGTCACCCAGTCTACGTTTCGTTTCCACAATGTAGATTCCCAGCTCCAGTGGTGATAGGGCCCTCAACCGTGTTCATCTCCCGCAGTTCCGCTCTCCTACTCTCGTGCGCCCTGGAAGCCCCAGGGAAAGAAACCCCCCCGGAGGGTCAGGCAGCCCTGCATCGGGAAGCATTGGGATGACCAGCCACTATCGGTTTACATGGGAACACACCTCCACATTAAACAGCCTCGAGGCAAACTTCCCTTCCTTCTACTTAAAGTTCAGGATCCATCAAACCGAACTACACCAGGTAAATTTGGAAGAATTTCTTCCGAATGTTCGCTAATTATTTCTGTGGGCACTATGAAAGTTTGAAGTTTGTGAGTTTTAAAATTTTGTGATTCTAAGCGAAATCACACTTCAACCAACAGAAGGTGGAAATTTAAACCAAGTTTATGTTTACACAGCCTCGGTACTGTTTGACATCATTCTCGAACGTGCATGCCACACGCCAGAGAGAAATGGACACCGGAGACTCTTCCCTCAGGTAAATTGATATGAGTGCATTTTTGTGCAGCCTGTTTGGTGTTCAGAATTCGTCTTGACACAGCAATCCTGCAGAAATCTTTTGCAACACGGGTGTCGGTTTCCTTACTCCTGGAAATGGACAAAGTGCTTAAGTAATGTGCTTCAAGTTCACCAGTTCATTGCCATCTCAGAGAAGAAGTTTTACACTTTAGTTCAGAGCAGACTAACAGAGAACAGGCCAAGACCATCCAGACCTCCACAAATGTGTCACGTCAACTGTGTAAATTTGGCCAGTGTATCTCTATGACATACTGTATTTAGTTCTGGGAAGCAGATGAAAAAGCAGGGAACAGAACACCGTTTTACGGGAAAGCTGCTAAAGGCGAAGTTTGATCCATCTGTCGCTGAAGCACGCTTCCACTGCACCAGTCTGCTCCTGTAACGTGCCGTGTTTCCAGAGAAGTAATCAGCTTGTAATTCTGGGAACAATGTACAATGTATTTCAAATTAAGCAATGGTTAGCTGATATGTGGCTCGTTGCTCGAGGGGCACGATTCGCTATTTAGGCCTTATACCATATGTTGACATGCAAGAGGTCCGTGATTCAAATCCCAGACAAGTCCTCCTTTCTTAACTTGACTAGTGCAAAAATGCCCAAACAATTTTCTCAAAAAGCCGCTTCATTAAACGATACCGGGTTTCCTGAAGAAGGAATTGAGCAGAGCTACCATTGCAGCCAACAGTGCAAAGGGAAACACTTGCTCAAAGTGAAAAGAAGTATTGCAGATTGTTCGTCCGCACAATCCGACTCTGAGCGAATCCTCCAGCTGCATTACTGCTCAATTCTGAGTGTGAATTTTCAGAAAGCGGGGAAGCGAAGTGATTGGAAACAGTGCTGAATAGGTTGACGTTAATGGTGCTGTGTCTGAGGAATGTCAGCAATGAAGGTAGATTGGAAAGTTGGGTCAGTTTTCCTTGGTGAACAGAAGGTTGAAAGGTGGCCTGGTTGACGTTTTCAAAGTCATGAGAGGCCTAGACAAAGGAAATAATGCAGTGAAAATGATCTCACGCCTGAAAAGATTGAGAACGATGAGGCAGACTCATTCGGAAAAAAAAGTAAAAGTGATATTGCGGAGAACGTTTTCGCACAAGGAGTGGTTAGGATCAGTGAAGCCTTTTCTGACAGTGACAAAGAGGCCGATTCATTGGACACAATAGGAAATTCGGGCTGGTCATGTTCAAAGTAACAATGTGCAGATTTACAGGGAGACGGCGACAAATTGATACGAAGGGAGACACTCATTGACTTATTATGCAGAGTCAGCAGAGCGAAGGTTGGCTGCATGGCCTCAGTCTGCGCTGTGACATATTTCCAGATTCTGAGTGAAAACCGGAGTTGGGCCAACAGAATTTGGGAAGTTTGACAACGGGTGATCAGGGAATCCAGAAACGGGGTATAACAGTTTGAGGATATGGGGTAGGCCATTCAGGTGTTTTCTTTTTAAGTCAGATTTAACTCGGTTGGTGATCCTGTGGAATTTACTGCCACAGAAAGCAGTTGAGGCCAGAGCTACTTCTCCTGGCTGTCTGGCTTGCTGTGCTCTTCCAGATGTCTGCTCGTCTATCTGGAATACACTCGGTCAGGGTCAGGATATTTATCCAGCTTTTATATTTTCTAAGCCCTCCAGCACTTTCTCTCCTGTAATGTGAACTGTTTTCAAAACATCAATGTTTATTTTCCTGAGTTCTTTAGCCTCTTTCAGTCTAACTGAACTAGTCTCCCTTGCTTGCTTTTGGTCAACATCCTTCTAAATCCTTCCTGTTCGTGTACCTGTCCAAATGTCTTTTAAATCTTGTAACAGCACCTACATCTACCACTTCCTGTGACAGTCCATTCCACATACAAACCACCCTGTGTGTGAAAAGATTGATTGAATCTGTGGATGAGTGTCATGCCTCTAGGAATTCCCTGGCTGTTCTCTGATTGGCTTGTCCTATAATAGTAGTGTTGTCCCAATCGATAAGCACATCGATCTGGACCCAATATACCGGCCACTGCAGCGGACAGCTGGAACTGACAACCGGAAGCGGCAGAGACAAACCACTACAAATGCCGGAGGAAACATCACAGAAGCGCTTCACAGGAGGCTCCCAAGGACTGAGGATGTCACCTAGACAGGGGACGAAACGTCTGCAACACAAATTCCCAGCTCGGCGAACAGAACCACAACAACGAGCACCCGAGCTACAAATCTGCTCCCAAACTTTGATTTTCTAAACAGCTGCAATTTAAATTGGCATTTATGTCTATGAACTGAAACTTAAAATGACAATAAAAATGGAATAAAATTAAATATTTCAGGAATTATTAGCATTAGTAGCAAAGCATCAGGTATACACACTTGACCAACTGGAGTGATCCAGAGGCCTTTTGACTCAGAGTGCGAACACCCATGCATCTTCCATATTCGTTTTTCTGGGTCAGGGGCATCCCCCTGTAAACGCTGCACCGTGACAACGTCTGGTATGCCTGCTTTTTTTGAGGCAGCTGATTGATGGTCCACATTTGATTATGGCCAATTGCTTGGGGTGGAAGATGGCTTTGAGCAGATTTTGGACATATAGGCAGTTCTGAACAGGTGTCGATGGGGAGGTCAGAAATCCACATTGTGATCATAGCTGGGTATCGGTGTCATTAATTTGAAACATTATTGGCAGACCAGACATATCAGGAGTTACCTCCATTTTATTCCCACTTGATAGTTCAGCTTGGCATTTCAATTCTGATTCCTTATTTTGTCCTTCCTTTCTCAAAATTTCCTGTTTACCTTTACTCATATCATAATCCTCACACTGACTTTTCAGCACCTCCCAAGACTGAGGGTTTCCCTCATTATCACACCCTCTTTGGCGCACTTTATTCTCCCAGCTGGCTGGTTTAGATTTGTTTGTAATTTCCTCTGCAGTCTTTCTCCATGTGGATATTAAAGTTTTCCATTTAGTCCCCATATTTCATTTCCAGATTGCCTCATCTGCCTTTAAACATTTGCCTATGTCCCAAGTTCCTCCGAGCAGACAAATTTCATTTCCCAATACTGACAGGCGCCTGAAGCATTCCTAATTTTAGGGGCCATCCCAGCATAACCAATGCAAAGGGGTCCCATCCCCTAACTTATCCAAAGTCTATCCCCTTTTTTTTTTGTTTTTTTAAGGTCTTAACTTTCTATATATTTCTATAGTCAAGATTAGAGTGGTGCTGGAAAAGCACAGCAGGTCAGGCAGCAGGTCAGGAAGCAGGCAGGAAGAGCTTTTGCCTGAAACGTCAATTTTCCTGCTCCTCGGATGCTGCCTGACATGCTGTGCTTTTCCAGCACCACTCTACTCTTGACTCTGATCTCCACCATCTGCAGTACTCACTTTTGCCTACTTATTTCTATATACTAGTCCCGTGTCTTTAGTCTCCACACCCACTTCAGGGTTCTGACCTACGCGTTTCCCCTCTTAACAACCAGTCTAAGGGAGGATGGTTGAGACAGACGCAGTAATTATATTTTATTTTTTGCACTATGCTACAGAGCATAGATAACTCTAGATAACTCTAATCTCCTTTTCCTGGGGGACTTTCACCTTCAAATTCGAATGGACTTTCACCTTCTTTCCCAGTAATTTATGATTCTGAAAGCAAACTCATTTGCATACAAGTGTGTAAGTTACCTCAGAGATTCTGTCACCACAGAGTCCTGGGAACAAGGGGCTGACTGAGTGGTCAGTTAAGGAGAAAGATCAAGGTAAGTCTTACCTCGTGGGCCCATCCATTTCACACAACCAGCATGCAAACAACCACTTACTCAGTCCACCTGGAAGCTCCGTGTATGTTGAAATCCCACCACTGCCACTAATGTTAAGTTCTTTTTCTTGAGATTCTTACACACTGGATGCAACTGCAATTTGCCAAATTCTGTGAACATTCAAATTTTATTAAGCAAGTATAAGCTGTGGAGGAACCCTTAACACTCTTCGCCATGCTAGCGGAACCATATCGAGAGGTCTCTCTGAACAAAAGAAACAAAAATATTCACAGTTAGGCCACAGTTGAGAACAGGCTGTAAGGGAGAATTGGCCTATACCTAGTCTTGCAAAATTGGTTTATAAATATGTAGAAATAGAATCATAGAGCTGTAGAGCACATGCCGACCAGATATCCGAAATTAATCCAGTGACCCCTTTGCCAGCATTCGGTATATATCGCCCTTCATTTCAAATCTTTCCCCTCTCACCCTAAACCTATGCCCTCTAGTTCTAGACTCCCCACCCCATGCCCCTCATGATTGTACAGATCTCTATAAAGTCACCCCTCAGCCTCTGATGCTCCAGAGAAAATCTGGCAACATCCTTGTAAATCTTTTCTGAACCCTTTCAAGTTTCACAACATCCTTCTGATGGGAAGGAGACCAGAGTTGCATAAAATATTCCAAAAGTGGCCTCACCAATATCCTGTACAGCTGCCACATCACCTCCCAAATCCTACACTCAGTGCTCTAACCAGTAAAGGAAAGCATACCAAATGCCACCTTCACTATCTTATCTACCTGCGACTGAGGTCAAGGAACTATGAACCTGCATTCCAAGGTCTTTGTTCAGCAATACTCCCCAGGACCTTACCATGAAGTGTATAAGTCCTGCTCTGATTTGTTTTTTTTTTCAAACTTCAGCACCTCACATTTATCTAAATTAAGCTTCATTATTCATGTACTTATCCAAATGTCTTAAACGTTGTAACTGTACCTGCATTCACTGCTTCCTCTGGAAATTCATTCCACACATGATCCACACTCTGAGGGCAAAAAAAAGGTAGTGCCCCTCATGTGTTTTTAAAATTTTTCTCTTCTCACCTTCAAAATCTGCTCTTTAATCTTGAACCCCCCACCCTCGGGAAAGGACATCTGCCGTTCACCTCATCTATACCCCTCATGGTTTTTATGAACATCTGTAAGGTCACCTCTCAACCTCCTCTGCTCCAGTGAAAAAATGTCCCAGCCTATGCACCTAGATGTAGGTATACTCAGATCCATTTATGATTTGGAGGTGCCGGTGTTGGATTGAGGTGCTCAAAGTTAAAAATCACACAACACCAGGTTATGGACTATAACTTGGTGTTGCGTGACTTTTTTAAACCATATTCACTTACGATCTGTACAATGCTGGTGCACGCTCCTCAGACCACATGGCCTACTTCAGCTCCCAATTCTCTCACTTCTCGTCCAGTACAGCAAGAGACATAGGAGCAGAAATTAGGCCATTCAGCCCATCAAGTCTGCGCCACCATTCAGTCTTGGCTGTTAAGTTTTTCAAGCCCATTCTGCACTTTCAAATAACAAAGAAGAAAAGAACAAAGAAAATTTACAGCCCAGGAACAGGCCCTTCTGCCCTCCAAGCCTGAGCCGATCCAAATGTACTGTTTAAACCTGTCGGTCAATTCCTAAGCATTTGTATCCCTCTGCTCCCCACCGACTCATGCATTTATCCAGATGCATCTTAAATGAATCTACCATGCCAGCCTCTGCCACCTCTGCTGGCAAAGCGTTCCAAAAGCCCACCACCCTCTGTGTGAAGTACTTGCCTTGTGTATCCCCCTTAAACTTTCCATCTCTCACTTTGAAAACGTGTCCTCTCGTTATTGAATCTTTCACACTGGGAAAAAGCTTGTCTCTATCCATCCTGTCTATACCCTTCATGATTTTGTAAACCTCACTCAGGTCCCCCCTCAATCTCCTTTTTTCTAATGAAAATAAACCTAACCTACTCAACCTTTCTTCATAGCTCGCACCTTCCATATCAGGCAACATCCTCGTAAACCTTCTCTGTACCCTCTCCAAAGCATTCACATCCTTTTGGTAATGTGGCGACCAGTATTCTAAATGCAGCCGTACCAATGTCTTGTACAATGTTAACATGACTTGCCAACTCTTATACTCAATACCCCATCCAATGAAGGCAAGCATACTATATGCCTTCTTGACCACAAGCATACTATATGCTTTTTTTCACCCCGTAATCCTCGATCCCCTTGATACTCAGTCTTAACTCTACTCAGTCACCTGGCCTCCACAGCCTTCTGTAGCAGTGAATTCCATAGATTCACTGCTCTCTGGCTGAAAGTGTTTCTCCTTATCTTCGTTCTAAAAGATCTTTACTCTAAGGTTGTGCCCTCGGCTCCTAGTCTCTCCTACCAATGCAAACATCTTCCCAGTGTCCACTCTGTCTAGGCCGTCAGTATGTTTCAATGAGATCCCCCTCCCCCCCCCCCAGAGTGTGGGCCTATTAATCAGCATGAACCAGACCCTTCAGGATGAGGTACAGAAGGGATTAGGTTCAGCAAAGTGAGAACAGAGGGAGTGTACATGGGATGGAGATTTTCAGCTTGTAGGGAATAAGAGAGGAAAGAAAGTTTGCAATAAATTAGAATTGATTTGATGGGCTGATGGGCTGAGAAGTGGCAGATTGAATTTAATTTAGGTAAATGTGAGGTGTTGCATTTTGGTGAAGCAATCCAGGCAGGACTTAGACAGTTAATGGGGAATGTTGCTGAACAAAGAGATCTTGGAGTGCAGGCTTGTAGTTCCTTGAAAGTGGAATTGTAGGTAGATAGGATAATGCAGAAGGCATTTGGAATACTTTCCTATATTGGCGAGAACACTGAGGATAGAAGATGGGAGGTCGTGTTGTGGCTGCACATGGTTGGTTAGGCCACTTTTGGAATATCATGTGTAATTCTGGTCTCCCTCCTATGGAAGGATGTTGTGAAACTTGAAAGGACTCAACAAGATTTACAAGGATGTTGCCAGGGTTGGAGGTTTGAGGAGAAAGTGAGAACTGCAAATGCTGGAGGTCAGAGTCTAGAGTGTGGCACTGGAAAAGCACAGCAGGTCAGGAGGACCAGGAGGTTTTAGGCATAAGCCCTTCATCAGGAAGGGTTTGGAGGGTTTGAGATATTGGGAGAGGCTGAAGAGGCCAGGAATATTTTCCCTGGAAGATCGGAGGCTGAGGGGTGACCTTATAAAAGTTTATAAGGGGCATGGATAGGGTGCATAGCCAAATTCTTTTCCCCATGGCACGGAAGGACAAAGCTAGAGGGCAAGGTTGATGTGAGAAGAAAAAGATTTAAAATTGACCTAAGGGACAACGTTTTTGCACAGAGGATGGTGTGTGTATTGAATGAGCTGCCAGAGGAAGTGGTGCTACAATTACAACAATAAAAAGGCATCTGGATGGGTACTTGAATAGGAAGGCTTTAGATGGATATGGGCCAAGTGCTGGCAAATGGGACTAAATTAATTCAGGATATCTGGCCAGCATGGATGAGTTGGACCGAAAGATCTGTTTCCATGCAGTATGATTTTAATCATCTTCGGTGAAAGCAGAAGTGTCGTTGCAAAGACTGGACTTTCAGAGCAGCTTTCAAAGATGTTTTGTACTTACTTGGAGCAGAAGAAGTTACAATGAAATCTTTCATTTGTGAGACAGCAACTGAGTGAGTGAGTACGTCCAGGATTTTGGTGGAAAGTGGGAATTCATTGCACTTTGGGGTTGAAATGCTTCAAGGTTTACCAGCAGTAAATGAAGTATGCTGGGTGGGGAGTTTAGTGAAGGGGTAGGTGGGTTTTTGTTTTAAACTGCTCATTTCTTTCAGCCTCTAACATTGTATTTCCAAAGCTGTACATCAGTAGGAGGGGTGAATCAGCAAGTGGTATTGATAGAAGCCTTACGATTCTCAGTACTGCAGGTATTGCATTGTTTCATCAGCATTGTAAAGTTTCCTGGTAGCAACAGGAGGTGCGGGCTGTATTCACTAGAAATGTTTAAGCAGTTTAACACATATATGAGAGGGCAGGATGGGACTTATCTTTTTTGATTTGCAGAAGGTGAGATGTTCTGGGTGCTGTGATCCGGGGCAAACACAACTGGGGGAAATTATAGAAGCCCTACAGTGTCAGATCAGGCCATTCAGCCCATCAAGTCCACACCGACCCTTCCCACCCTATCCAGTCCTTTCTGTTGGTGGGTGAGACGAGGACAAGGAAACATGGCCTCAAGATGAGGGGAAGCAGATTTAGGACAGAGATGAGGAGGAACTGCATTTCCTAGAGAGCAATGAATCCCTGGAATTCTCTGCCCAAGGAAGCAGTAAAAGCAGCTTCATTAAGTATATTTAAGACACAGTTGGATGGGTTTTTGCATAGGAGGGGAATTAAGGGTAGTCAGGAAAATGCAGGTAGGAGGAGCTGAGACAATGTTAATGAATGGTGGAGCAGCTCGATGGGCCAATTGGCCTTCTGCTTCAATTACTATGAAACTATAACACTGAATTTCCCATGGGTAACCCGTCTAACCTGAACATCCATGGACACTACGGGCAATTCAGTAATGGCAATCCAAATCAAGTGAGCAATGTAGTGACGTGGAAAATGAACATCAGAGAACGATAGAAAGGAACAGGGAAAATATATGCACAGCAATCAAAACTGGATTCAAACATCACAAAAATTGAAACTAAAGACAGTGTGTCTGAATGTGTGCTGCATCGTAACAAAAGTGATATTGAAGAAAAGAGCCTCCTTACGGAGACATGGCTCCAGAATGACAAGGATTGGATCCTGAATATCATGGGGGCACATGGCATTCAAGTTGAATGGGAAGCTGGGTAAAGGTAGAGGATTGGCACTGCTAATCAAAGCACTGATAACATGGTAGTCTTGTGTCAGCTTGGATTTCAGGTCCTGATTTCTCTGGCCTCTGCTGATCTCCCTGTGCTGGATTTCTGCTGAAACTTTGACCCCCTTTTACATCTTCTGGATCAATAAAACATTCAGTCAGTAATCCCCAATCCAAAATCTCAAAGCCTGTCAAACATCCAGACACAGACTGTCATTATAGCAGCAAGTAAAACAAGAAAAGTGAAACAAAATTAGAAATAAACATACAATTGGTGTTTGTGCTTAATGTTTGTTCAATAAGAAGTAAACCAGAAATAGGTGCCGCCAAGAATTGTTATAGTGCTCTAATTGAGGAATTCTATCTCCCTTACATCTAACAATTAAAAGGAACTATGATTTCTAACAAAGTTTACATCAATGGAAATAAAGCATCTGTTAACAAATAGACATACTGCACAGAATTTGGACTTTTTGATTCAACACATCCATGCTGACAAGATGTTGTATATAAATCTAGTTGGGTTTGCCAGCATTTGGCCCATATCCCTCCTAACCCTTCCTGTTCACATATCCATCCAGATGTCTTTTAAACGTAACAATTGTACCGGCCACTTCCTCTGTCAGCTCATTCCGTATACATATCACCCTCTGTGAAAAAGTTGCTCATTGATCCCTTTTAAATCTTTCCCCTCCCACCCTAAACCTATGCCCTCTAGTTTTCGATGCCCCACCCTGGGGAAAAGACCTTGTCTATTTACCCTAACCATGCCCCTCATGATTTTATAAAATTCTATCAGGTCACCCCTCAGCCTTTGATACTCCAGGGAAAACAGCCCCAGCCTAATCAGCCTCTCCTTTTACCACAAACCCTCCAACCCCAGTGACATCCTTATCAATCTTTTCTGCACCCTTTCAAGTTTCACAACATTTTTTCCTATCTTACAGCAGGGAGACCAGAATCGAATGCAATATTCCAAAAATGGCCTAACCAACGACCTGTACAACTGCAATATGACCTCCTAACAGCTATACCCAATGCATTCAATGGGCCAAATGACCTTTTCCTGCAGACATTTCATGATTTTACTCTCTGTCCAAGTCAATTTTAGTCACATTCAACATTTTGGGCATAAGCCCTTCATCAGGAATAAGCCGTGCTTATGGCCGGAACATTGATTCTCCTGCTCCTCAGATGCTGCCTGACTGGCTGTGCTTTTCCAGCACCACACTGTTCGACTCTGATCGCCAGCATCTGCGCAGCGGTGTAAAGGTCAGTGCGCCAAACTACTACTGCGCCTCCCTTGTCAGCTGGTTTGATGGTGATGCTGGTTTACTGTCTTTCACCCTGTTGAACAAACCTAGATTGCTGTTAAGTCTTTTCTCTTTTAGAATCGGTTGCAAGTTTCAGTTCATCAAGAAATAAATCCCAGAACTTCTTTTAAATCACATTTTCGAGATGACTTAAGGTTTAGGTGACATCTCAGCTCAGACAATGCATTAAAGGTGTGAGGTTCAAGTCTGACTGTATCCCTATCTTGAAGCAGACTGGCTCTATTTCCAAAGTAGGAATTTATAAAATATTACATGGATTGACTGCCGGCAGATTGTGTGCTTTTTGAACAAAATAGAATGTATCTGCAAACATAATTCTGCAAATGCAAATTCACCCCATAGACTTATATGTGCGTGTGCGTGCATGAGAGAGAGTGAGTGTGATTGTGTGTAAATGCACGAGTGTGTATATTTGTGCACATGCATGCTTGATAAAGTGTGTCTCTGATGGAGTATAAGCCTGTGAGAGGGTGTGAGTGTGGGGGTGTATGTACATGCGTCTGAGAGAGAGCATAGGTATGAGAAAGGGTCTGCGTGAGTTTATGAGTATGTAAGAGTGTGTGTGTGTACGTGTGCTTGTATGTGTGAGAGAGTATATAGTGTATTGGGGTCCGCTGTAGTGTGACATGGACCCAAGGTCCCGGTTGAGGCCATCCTCACGGGTTCCGAACTTGCCTATCAGCCTATGCTCAGCCACTAGAATCAATTAAATAGTTACACAACACACATTGAAGAGGGCAGGATGGGACTTGTCTTTTGATTTGCAGAAGGTAGGAGGCTCTGGATGCTGTGACCCAGGGCTGGAGGACCTTCGGCTCAGAGAGATGGAGCTGGAAGCCAGACTGCAGATACGTTGGGGAAAAGGGGGACCGTTAACCAGACTCTTTACTCCAGCAGTTATTCCCCCCTGGACAGAGCCTTCTGATGGGATCAGTGGACAGGAGGGTATGAGCGTGTGTCAAGCAGGTAAAGGGGATCTCATAGAGGGCTGTAGGGGGGAGGAGCTAACTGGCTGGATGGTGGGTTTCCAACAACGTTGGTGGTAGGGGTCAGAATAGTGACAGCGATTGTGTCCATTCTCTGCAGTTAGCAGCAGGAGGCCAGATGGCATCAGTGTCTGGCACCAGGATTCAGGAAACGATGTGCTCAGGGCTGGAGAGGTGCAGAAGGCAGGTTGCAGCGGGAGTGGTCCAACAATGCTGGGAGGAGCTAGCCTCTGCTGAGGGCACATGAGAGGTTAGAGGCTATAAACACAAAGCAGATCTACAAAGAGTGGCACGATGCCTCAGTGGTTAGCACTGCTGCCTCACATCACCAGGGTCCCGGAGTCGATTCTAACCTCTGGTGACTATCTGTGTGGGCTTCGGCAGATTTGCCCCTTGCGTCTGTGGGCTACTGCGGGTGCTCCAATCTCCTCCCACAGTCCAAAGATCTGCAGTTTAGGGTGGATCAGTCATGCTGAAGTCTCCAGTGGTGTGCAGGTTAGGCTAGGTTAGCCATGGGGAATTAGAACATAGAACATAGAAGAATACAGCGCAGTACAGGCCCTTTGGCCCTCGATGTTGCGCCGATCCAAGCCCACCTAACCTACACTAGCCCACTATCCTCCATATGCCTATCCAATGCCCGTTTAAATGCCCATAAAGAGGGAGAGTCCACCACTGCTACTGGCAGGGCATTCCATGAATTCACGACTCGCTGAGTAAAGAACCTACCCCTAACATCTGTCCTATACCTACCACCCCTTAATTTAAAGCTATGCCCCCTTGTCGTAGCTGACTCCATACGTGGAAAAAGGTTCTCATGGTCAACCCTATCTAAACCCCAAATCATCTTGTACACCTCTATCAAATCACCCCTAAATCTTCTTTTCTCCAATGAAAACAGCCCCAAGTGCCTCAGCCTTTCCTCATACGATCTTCCTACCATACCAGGCAACATCCTAGTAAACCTCCTCTGCACCCGTTCCAGTGCCTCCACATCCTTCCTATAGTATGGCGACCAAAACTGCACACCATACTCCAGATGCGGCCGCACCAGAGTCTTATACAACGCCCTTTGAAATTAAAACTGCAACAGCTACTTTTCAAAGTCTTGTGAACAGACCTGTTGTAGAGTTGACCAATTGTGCTGACTTAGTGATATTTAGCCATTCGTGGAAATATCACATGGAAAATTTGGTAGAGTTCTTTGAAAGACTATGACAGGGACGTTGATCATAAACTTGCAAAACGAGGAATTGTGAAGGTGGAAATGGCATTCTTCGGGCACAGCAACGGAAGTGGGTGATAACACTGAGGAACATGAAGGTGAAGGCCATCGAGGAATTCCCAAAACGATCCTCAAAGAAGGAAGTACTACGAGTTTTACAATGGAGCGGATTCTACAGGAAAATTGTTCCAAACATTAATAAATTTTTAGTTCGTAGTTAGGGGGACAACCTCCACTTCATAATAACGTGGATTTCACTCCTGCATACATTACATCAACTGTGACATAGCTACCGTTGAATACAGCTGTAGTATCACTTTCGCGCTCTTATTAATAAAGGCAAGTATACCATATGCTTTCTTAACGAGGTCACCCACCTGTTCTGATCACAGACTTCTTATGCAGCACCATTCAAAGCAACGACGTTGACAATCTGGTAGCATAAGGGCTGTCTCACGTTGAAACACTACTTTCGACAATTTCCCCACCACGCCAATATCTAAAACTTTCGTTATTCTCTTGAATTGTTTCCTGTGTTCTGATTTGGTCTATCTTTTGCTTGCAGTTGGGTTGCTGGTTCATCATCATGATTTGGTATACATGGTGAACTGTAAACTTATGCTGGACCAGATAGCCTTATATTTATCTGTCCGGTAAGTGGATTGATTCATGTGCTAATCCATGTTTTTACTGGTCCAGGTTCTAATTATCAAAATAGAAGGACTATATGAAATCCTCAGAGAAAGTTGGCAATACTTGTTGAATTGACTGCCAAGACTTTATACGTAATATTGAGTAGTTATTTATTTTGCATTTGAAGAAGATAATCTCATTTCAGACACACAAGAATGCAAGCCCTTTTTCTCAGAACCACTGTCTCACACACACAAGTATGCACATGCACACATGTTTTCACACATACTCTCACACAAACTTTTTCAAACATTCTCATTGTATCAAATACACGAACTCAAAGTCACACACGCAGTCTCTCTCGTTCTGTCTCACTCTCACACACAAATGTTGTCACATGCGTGCACTATCAGACATGCAGAAAGACCCACTCACTCTCTCCCACATACAGTCACTGACGCACATGAGCAATTCCTGCCTCGCATACATACGCTGGTCTTTATCCAGGAGTTCGTGTTTTCATTTTAATACTTATGTTTTGAAGGTTCATGAAGACGTCGGTGCAGCTACAGGTCTTTAAATAATTCTTTGCAGTTACAGGCATCTAGTCTGCTCTCTGTGTCGAACAAAATCCAATTGATCAGTGAATTGAGACAATTTGTGCAGTCAATGTGCAATTCAATGACAATTTTCTGGAATAACGGGACTTTTATTTTCAAAGTTTCTCCCTCTGAGGGGTAACGCTACAGTAATTTACTGAGGATTGTTGACTATCGTGGCTGTTCGGGCCATGTGTCCTGTCAGCAGAGTCTTCAAATCTCTACCCCCAATCCTTCACTTCTGGGCTTATTAGCTGAATGGACTTTCGCACAAATTGACAAAATATTTAATTTGTATGTTGATTCCCAGAATAGTGAGGGTCTTGTGGGAAAACATTGCAATTTGAAAAAAAAAAATGGTTTGTCAACGTCATTTGAAATCCAATGAATGCAAATATAACCTGATGCAAAGTAGGTTAACAGGTGAAGCACATAAATTATATCCTTCACTCTCAGAAGAGTTTTTCAGTGCTGAAAATAGTGCAAAATATAATTACTTGACAGTGAATGCCTCAAGGCATAGAGGAATTTGAGAGAACCAGGGCAAACCTATATCAATTCTAGACAGGTTAAGTAAACTAATTATGATAGGTGAATATTCGAAGCCAATGCAACACCAGAAGCTCTTCGACCTCTGAGACAGGTTTGCACCCTTGATGAAAATCAAATCTCACCACCTGGAAAAGTATTCAAAGCTGATGCATTTGTAACTGCTTAGCAGGAGAGTAACCCCCTGCTGGTTATGAGTTATTCTCTGAAACTAAATACTTTAGTTTCATTTCCAGCTCATAAATTGGAAACGAAGCAAGGTACATACAGGGAATGATTGGCAGCTGGATTAACTGCAATACGAACAAAGGAACATTGTAGTTAGAAGCGGGAGTAGGGAATTCATTGTTCTGTCTTTTCTCTGCTCGCTCTGCCATTTAATATTTTCAAGGCTTATCTTATCTTGACCTCACCTCCACTATCCTACCAAATGCCTCTAGCCCTTTATGACACATTGAATCAGAAACACATCTATTTCTTTCTTGAATCTGTTGATTGATTCTGTCTCCACTTAACTCTGGGGCAGCAAGTTCCATGTTAACAAACCCCTGAAAAAGTAGTTTCTCCACATCTCAGTGTTGAAGGTGCCTCCTCTAAATCTATCTTTATGACCTCATTTTCGAGACTCTATCACAAGGGGGAAAATCTGATCAACATATCCAGCCCTTTAGTATTTTAAATACCCGAATCAATTTATTCTGAACTGGATGGAGTACAAGCCCGAGCTATTTAATTTCATAGCTCTTCCATCCCTGGGAAATAACCGGATGAACCTCCTCTGAACGGCATCTAATACCACCACATCCTTCCTCAAGCGAGGAAACTAATTTCTGAGTTGATCATTATTAATGATACCTGAAGGTCCAATATTTGCTTCCACTATTCACTTCCTGTTTATACGCTTATAGAGGCTTTTGGTATCAGTGCTTATGTTTTCTGCTAACTTAGCTTCTCTTAGCTCGATTGATTCTGCTCTGAGTGAATCTTTGCTGACATTTAGAATACTCCCACTGCTCCAGAGCTTCACTAACCTTCACAGCATGAAATGTTTAGTGTTTATGCTCTCATCGACTTCCTGGATGATTTTGAACTATTTTACAATTCATATAGTTCAATTGAGATTTATATAGCACCTCCCTCAGCATTTGCCACTGTTCTTCAGCTCTTCCAGAGCTTCATTTTTTTCCCCAAGCTACTCCGACCAACTCCTGCCTTAGGCCTGCATAATTGCTTTTTCCCAATACTAAAACTCTCATATAGGACTCTGTCTTCACTCGAGTATGACGAGGTCACTCCCTCCAAGTGGATTGTAAACGACAAGTTCATTTACCAATGTTTCATCGTTTCATAATATCAAATCAAAAAGTGCCAATTCTCTAGTTGGCTCCGTGACATGTTGCTTTAAGAAATAGCACCTTACACTCTGAACAGGCCTTCGAGGCTCCCCTAATCACGTTAATTAATCCTATCAATACCTATGTTTAAGTCGCTCATAACGGCCATTGCGCCATTCTCTCAAGCCCTCCTTTTATTTCCTGGTTTATGTCATGCCTTACTTCATACGTATTCTTCAGGATTCTGTAAATTATTCCTATCAAGGTGTAGGAGTACCTTGCTTTTTTATTTCCATACAGACAGATCAATCATTTTTGTCCATCATGTCAATATCAAATCTCAATACAACCTTGATCATATCCTTCATCAATAAAGCAACTCCTCCTTGTTTCTTCTTGTCTATCCTTTCAGAATGTTGAATATACTTGGATATTTAACTGCCAGTCCTGATCATCCTGTCACCATTTTTCAATAATCCCAACGAGGTCGTACCTCGTTGTCTCTATTCGTCTCGTCAGCACAAATGTCTCCTTCTGTGCTGCATAAACAAAGCCCTGGGTAGTTGCCGCTTGGAGTACTGTGAATAGATGTGGTCAGCACATCTTGGGAAGTACATATCGAACATGCAGGGAGTACAATATACACGTATCAGTCAAAACTAGCCATGTAACTATTCAAATCCCGTGTGCTCATCCATTGGCCCACGGTCTTGACATTGTAAGTGCACATCTGAATACTTCCTCAATGTTGTGTCGTTCAGACATCTTAGAAGGAGTATAGCATAGACTTATGACGATGTTTCTTAAACTTCATGGATCAAGCTATTTCAGGAAAGCATATCGAAATTTTATCCTTTCCCTGCGAATTTGAAAAGTTATGTTGTGATAGATGTGCTGTAAAGTTTCAAGATATAATACGGAAAAGACTGGGAATTTAGAGATAGAACATCTCCACATGTTGGTGATTCTAGAACTAGGGAGCATGGTCTGAGATTTCGCACCAGATAATTCTGGGGAGACATTAGACAATGCATTTACAAACAAAAGGTGGCAGGTGTTCGCAACTCAAATCCACAAATGGAAGGGAATAGAATATAGAACATAGAAAAATACAGTGTAGAACAGGGATTTTGGCCCTCGATGTTGCGTCAACCTGTGCGCAAATCTAAGCCAATCCCCCTACACTATCCCATCATCATCCACATGCTTATCCAAGGACTGTTTAAATGCACCTAATGTCACTGAGTTAGCTGTATTGGCAGGCCGGGAATTCCATGCCCTTATCACATTCTGAGTCAATAACTGCCTCTGCGTCTGTCTTAAATATATCCCCCTTCAATTTGCAGCTATGGGCCCACGAACAAGCTGACACCGTCATCCGAAGAAAAAGACTGTCACTGTCGATCCTATCTCATCCTCTGAGCATCTTGTATGTCTCTTTTAAATCCACTCTTAGCCTTCTTCTCTCCAAAGAGAACAGAACCAAGTTCATCAGCCTTCCCTCATAAAACCTTCCCTCCAGCCCAGCAACATCCTGGCAAATCTCCTCTGCATCTTTTTCAATGCCTCCACGTCCTTTCTGGATTGGGGCGACCAGAACTGTATACAATGTTCCAAGTGAGACCGCAATAGCATTATGTACAGTTGCAGCATTACATCATGGCTCTGGAACTCAATCCCTCTAACAATCTAACACACTGTATGCCTCTTAAAAGCGCTATCAACCTGGGTGGCAATTTTCAGAGATCTATGTATTTGGACACCAAGATCCTTCTGCACATCCACACTACCACGAATATTTCCATTGACCCAGTATTCTGCCTTCCTGTTATTCTTCCCAAAGTGAATTCCCAAAGTGAGTAATTTATCTGCATTGAATTTCATATCTACATTGAAATCCATGGCGTTGGAGATTTTTGAACTTGATTTGGAATCCTGAAGACGTGAGTCTCCAAGAGGAAGGCTTTGTAGATGTACCAGCACTATGGACTATCGAATGTTGGATAAGTTGTTAATATTAAATCTGAGAGAAGGATTCAAATGTTGTTCAAATTTGAAAGGGGTCACAGCCAAAGACACTTGCCAATGGCATATGGAGTTAGAGCAAAATGCTGAAGAAACACTTTAGGTATGTCAACACCTCTGGAAAGACAACAGAGTTAACATTTTGAGTGCAGTGATGCTTCTTCAGAAGTAGAAGCAGCTTGGAAAATGAGGAATTTCTGCTGCTGATGCGTCGTTGGATGCGGGCCTAGTGGGTGGGAAAAGGAGCGATCAGATATGTAGTGAGGGAGCCGAGAGAGAGAGAGCGAAATCAAACGAGAGGTCAAGGCAATTTTGATGGTAAGCCAGGCAAGAAGACAAGCTGTACTGGTTACAATAAGCTCTCTGAGGTGCTAACAATGAGTTGGTACCAATGAATGTAACCCATTTCATGATAGGGTGCGTAGTGTTGTTATACCAAGGAATGGAGCATTCGCACTTTGATATATTGAACTCGATTTTGAATCCTGAAGTCTTCAGGGTCTCCAAGTGGACGTTGTTTGCGGCTGTACCAGCAGTATGGACGATTAAGAAAATTAGCTTTGACAGAAATAGGCTTGATAGAGCGGTTCTCTGAATGTTTCCTGGTTGGTTGGCATCTTGTGGGTGTGCACGATGTTGGCAGAACTCTTCAGTCGGGGAGAAAGTGAAGTCTGCAGATGCTGGAGATCAAAGTTGAAACTTTATTGCTGGAACAGCACAGCAGGTCAGGCAGCATCCAGGGAACAGGAGACTCGACGTTTCGGGCACAGGCCGAAGAAGGGCCTGTGCCCGAAACGTCGAGTCTCCTGTTCCCTGGATGCTGCCTGACCTGCTGTGCTGTTCCAGCAATAAAGAACTCTTCAGTCCTCCAGTAACCTGCTGAATCAGAGACATTGCACGTTGTATGCCGGCCAGCCTGTGCCTCCTGCAAGGAAGTTAGATTATCCTGAAGAGGTGACATTAAAGAGAAAGACGCACTGATAAGCAAAAGAATCATATTGGTAAGGCATGTGGACTGCGGCCAGTGAAACGAATCCTCCTTTATACCACACCATCCAATATACTGAATTCTTTTTTCTGTCTATTTTCCATCGAGCCATATAAGGTAATGGCATAGGAAAAGCCTCTTGAAACAATGAGGTTGCACCAGTCGAGAGCAAATACTTAAGTATTCTCATCCCATGTTCCACCAATTTTATCCCTGTCCATTGCCGCCATTACTTCAACTGAAAACTCAATTAAGTTGTCAGACACGACCTGCTCTTAACAAAGCCATCTCTACTATCTGGTATTAACTTACCATATTTCCAAGTGGATATTATTTACCTTGGTATCTCAAGTCACATCTGAATGCTTCTTAAATGTTTAAAGGGTTTCTGCCTCAATCACCCTCACAATCACTGTCATGATATTACAGAAGTAAGTAGGTCAGACGAGGTCCTTCGACCCAAATCTACTAAACTGTCAAGAAATACTGACTACAAATGTAGCCCTTGGACTACACAAAACTTCATTTTCAAAACAAGATGTGTAAGTCGACACTTGCCCCACTTTCATGCACTAGGCTGATAATTGTGAACTTTGTGACATTTCAAGTCTTCATCTGAAATACCTTTTAAAAGGTTTTGTGATTTGCATTCTCAACTACCCTGCCGGACAGTGCATTTCTGACCGCCGTATAACCCAATATATTTTGTAACATCTACTGTCATTCAAATTCACCTGACGCTCCCTGGTGCAACTTATCTCCACCACTTTCCCAGGTAGTGCATTCCAAATTCTGATAACTCATTGTGTAAAAACGTTT
>NW_025212527.1:0-1028 GCF_004010195.1 Chiloscyllium plagiosum | reverse complement strand
GTGTAGGCTAGGTGGGCTTGGATCGGCGCAACATCGAGGGCCAAAGGGCCTGTACTGCGCTGTATTCTTCTATGTTCTATGTTCTATGTTTCTCATCAACTGGCTCTTGCTGACAGACTTCATATTGTTATCAGCAAGTTACTAATTATAATTGGAAAACGATATCACTCTTTACACTGTCAAAATTGATCATAGGTTTAAGCATTCCAAATAGGTCACTTGTTAATGTTCTCTGCCTCAAGGAGAAAATGACTATTCACTCTATCCTTTCTTTGGATCCAGAATTCCTCCATATTTTTTCTAAAACTCCCTTTCATTCTCTCCAGGGCATTAAGATGTTCCATAAAGAAGCTGCCCACAGCTGAATATAAAACTTGAAATGCGTCTTCCAGATAGTTTTTCTAGGTCTGTCACCGCTTCATTGCTTTTATCCTCCACGCCTCTATGTAAAAACCGTAGTATTCTTTTCCTTTCTCAATAACTGTTTCACAGTGCCTCACAGCACCAAGTACCCATGATCGATTCCAGCCTTGGGCGACTGTCTGTGTGGAGTTGGCACATTCCCCTCCTGTCAACGTGGGTTTCCTCCATGTGCCCCGGTTTCCTCTCACAATCTAAAGATTAGGTGAATTAGCCATGCTAAAGTGTTCAGGGATGTTTAGATTAGGTGCATTACTCAGGAGTAAATATAAGATAATGGAGTAATGGGAATGGGTATGGGAGGGATTTGTGTTCCGAGGGTCAGTGCGGACGAGTGGGGCTGAAAATCCTGTTTCCAAATCGTAGCGATTTCATGATATTCTATGATGTTTCAACTTCACTGGCAACCGTCTGAAATGCAAACACATTAACCCTGAAGTCTCTCTGCTACTATATGTTCAGCGAAGTTGAATCATTCAGTCTGTATTGCCTCTCTGTTCTGTCTATCAAAAAGCATCGTCACCTGTACCTATATATTGAAATTTATCTGCCAGATGTCTGCCGATTCTGCCAAAATACGAATATTCATTCGAAGATGATCAGTGTCA
>NW_025212526.1:23503-27040 GCF_004010195.1 Chiloscyllium plagiosum | reverse complement strand
GATTATTTTTCTCCCTCTGTACCTTGTAATATGAATGAGCACTATCCACAACTCCAGCGACCTTAATGTCACCCGCAAATTTACTATCATCTGCTTGTCCGCCCTCATCCAGATTATGTGTAAAAATAACAAACAACAATGTCCCCAAAACAGATCTTTGCATTACACCACTACTAACGGAATCCCAGTAAGCACATTTCCCATCAACTGCCTCCGTCTATCTTCTTTTAGCGAGCCAATCTCTGATCTAAACCACAAAATCACCCTGAATCCCATGCCTCCGTACTTTGTGGAATAGCCAAGCGTGGGGAACCTTATCAAAAGCCTTTATGAATTCCATGTGCACCGCATCATGTCTTGACCCTCATCCAACTCGTTGGTCATCATCTTATAGAACTCAATAAGATTTGTGCGGAATGGACCTCCCCCTGCGCAAAACCATGTTGACTATCCCTAATCAACGGATTCTTCTTCAGATTATTATAAATCCTGATGCTTATAACCTCACAACCGAGGAAAGGTTCGCTGGTCTATAATTAACAGATTTGTCTCTACTAACCTTCTTGACAAAGGGGAGAACATTTGCTATCCTCCAGTCTTCTTGCTCTATTCCCGTCAATGAAATTTCCTCCCTGTTTCCCAGGAAATCCGAGGATAAATCCCATCCAGTCCAGGGGCTTATTTATTTTCAGATTTTCCAGAATTGCTACACCTCCTTCTTGTGAACCTCAGTCCTGTCGAATTTATTAACTTGCATTTCAGTATTCTCGACAGCCTTTCTCCATAGACAAAAAGTCCCCCATGCCAGGCAACATGTTGGTAAACCTTTTCTGTACACACTCCATAGCAGTGACATCCTTCTGGTCGTGAGGTGAACAGAAGTGTTAACAATATGCTGAGTGTGGCCTTAAACAAAGTCCTCCAAAGCTGAAACATAATCTCTCCACCCTTGCATTTACTGCCCTTTCAATGAAGCCAAGCATGCGAAAAGCATTTCTTCAAATACCTATCTATGTACGCTGCTGCCTTCCATGATCTGCGGACCCAGACCCCAGATCTCTCTCCATACTAACTGTCCTAATGATTCTTCCATTCACTATATAATTTTATTCTGTACTTGACCATCCTTAATGCATCAACTGACTTTTTTCCAACTCAACTTCACCTGCCAGTTTTCTGCCCATGCAGTAACTGATTGATATCCTGCTGTCTCCTCCGAAGGTCATCCTCACTGTCCACAAAACCACCAATCCTTGTCGTCCATAAACTAACTAATTTGCCCAGCCATGTTTTCCTCCAAATCATTTATGTAGATCACAAATGACAGATATTGAACCACTGAATAATTTGGAATTTCACTTCTCCGAACCTACCATTTTGAAATGAATTTTGATTCATTCCACAGCTACCTCTTCCTTTTACGAGTAAGCAAGGTCTATTTCTATCTTGCCAGTTCACCCCTGAGACAATGTGACTCCAGCTTTTGTATCAATCTGTCATGAGGGACCCAATCAAAGCTTTTACTGAAGTTCATGTCGACAGCATCAATTTTTTTTCCCTCATCAATTATCTTTCTCAACACCTAAAAAAATCGTTCACGTTCGTGCAGTGTGACCTTCCCACATAAATATAATGAGTCTATCCTTCATAAGTCAATTTGCTTCGAAATGCGTACAGATCTAACTCTGAGAATCTTTTCCTATCGTTTCTCTGTAACCAATGTGAGGCTCACAAGTCCATACATATCACTCTGACCTTCCTTAAACAATGGGATAACAATGGCTACCCTCCACTCCGTTGGATCTTCACCTGTGGCTTACCCTAGTGGAATCCATTACATCACAAATATTAAGTAAAGTCACAAAATGCCTGAGGATCTTGGGTTTCCTCTCTCTCAGTGGTCACAGATGGTATGTCGTGGTTAAACAAAGGGGTCACCATATCTCAGGAAAGGGCTTAGGTCGAGAATGTGGGACTTTCAAGGTAACCGTATGCGATATGGAAAGTAAAGAATAACAGCACCTTTAAATATCACACTATAAGCAAGGTTAATCAACATCGTTTTCTGAAAGGAAATTTAATTTGTTCAAACGATTTTGAGGATATAACGACAGGTTGAAATTCGTAGGAAGCAGGACAGTATTGTGCTTAGGTAACTAAAAATGGTCGAAATTGTTCGAGATGAAAGAAACAAGAGTTCACACTGACAGAGTTGTATATCAGCGGAAACAGAGAGTTAGCGAACTAATAGGTGACAGACAGATGGGATGAACAGATAACTTCTAAGTTGGCAAGTTGCAATGCGTGGAATGCCGCAGCGATTGAACATGGAACATCATCTGTCTATCAGCTCTCGCGGTGACATAATGAATGAACAGAGTCTTTAACAGCCAAATCTGCAGAAATATTGTTTGCAATGTAAATTGGGAAGAGGACACAAACTGTTTGCAAAGTAACGGAGAGAATTTCGCGGCAGGCAGATATTTGGCAGATGGAATAAAATATGGCAAAGTGGTCGATTCTCCATTTCGTTAAGGAAGCAGGAAAGCAGAATGTAATTAAATGGAGAGGAGAATGCAGTTGGACTGAGGGATGCAGGACAGCCCCAAATACATTCTGGAGAAACTCAAAAAGTCTACAGAATCTATGGAGTGAGAAACAGAGTTAATGTTTTGAGTCTGGTTTGACATTTTCAGAACTGAAATGGGCGTTCTCCATGCCGTTTTTAAAAAAATACAGTCACAAAATTATGTGTATTGAACTTAACTGACAATTCTTTGTCCATTTTGCGCATTTTATTTAAACAGGGAGTGAGAAACAGAGTTAATGTTTTGAGTCTGGTTTGACATTTTCAGAACTGAAATGGGCGTTCTCCATGCCGTTTTTAAAAAAATACAGTCACAAAATAATGTGTATTGAACTTAACTGACAATTCTTTGTCCATTTTGCACATTTTATTGAAACAGTTCCCATAATTTACTGTTGACGACTTCGAAACTATCCTCAAATTTAGAAATTGTGCTTTTAATTCCAAAGAAGAATCCGTTAAAACCAACTAGGAGAAAGTGAGGGCTGCAGATGCTGGAGATCAGAGCTGAAAAATGTGTTGCTGGAAAAGCGCAGCAGGTCAGGCAGCATCCAAGGAGCAGGAGATTCTCCTTCTCCTTGGATGCTGCCTGGCCTGCTGAGCTTTTTCAGCAACACATTTTTCAGCAACAATAAGTTAAACCAAAGCTTGAGTGAAATGGCAATCATCCTAGTCTTTAATTCGTATGTCTTGAAGGAGCTCTTCATTTCAGGCAGAGATCTCTTAATCAATCATTCTCCAGTGTATATTTTTAATCAGAGTTTATTATCATTGTACAAGACTGTGGTGGAAGTCTTGGTCATGCACATTTGTAGCTCACTGGTTCTGCTTTCTCGTATTTTCAGAGATACAGAGAGCAGGTTTATATACAATGTGTGCGTGAAGTCTTCAGTTCACATATGATGCGGGGCGAGAGAGACACGTCAGTTGGAAGCTGGGTTTGAGGGATT
>NW_025212526.1:20512-22764 GCF_004010195.1 Chiloscyllium plagiosum | reverse complement strand
CTGACCTGCTGCGCTTTTCCAGCAACACATTTTTCAGCAACAATAAGTTAAACCAAAACTTGAGTGAAATGGCAATCATCCTAGTCTTTAATTCGTATGTCTTGAAGGAGCTCTTCATTTCAGGCAGGGATCTCTTAATCAATCATTCTCCAGAGTATATTTTTAATCAGAGTTTATTATCATTGTACAAGACTGTGGTGGAAGTCTTGGTCATGCACATTTGTGTCTCAATGGTTCTGCTTTCTCGTATTTTCAGAGATACAGAGAGCAGGGTGATATACAATGTGTGCGTGAAGTCTTCAGTTCGCATATGATGCGGGGCGAGAGAGACACGTCAGTTGGAACTGGGTTTGAGGGATTGGCTCGTTGATGCATTAAAGATTGGTGGGGGGTGGCGAAGAGTATACAGTGTTAAGGGTCGAAAGTCAGGCTGAAAATGACGAGGAATGCAATGACGAGGAATGCTGGGAACTGCAACATTTGATGGTTATTGAGGGTTAAGGATTGTGACTTCAGGGGGTCATTTGATACACAGCGAGGAAGACCGTTGTGTCAGTGTGAGAGATGGGGCGGGTTCTGCTGCGATTAGCTGCAGGAGGATAGTGCTGTTGGATGGGTGGTTTTGTAATTTGGTAGATGACCCAAATTTAGGGGTGCAGTGGAGAGTGAAGACTATCTCCCAGTAAATGGGACGTTGATCAGATGTGTCAATGGGCCGAGAATGACAGATGGATTTTAATTTCGCTAAATGTGAGGTGTTGCATTTTATTAATGAAGTCGAGGGCATGTCTTATACACTAAATAATATGCCCTGGGGAACTTTGTTGAACCAAGAGACCTATGGGTACAGATGCACAGTTCCTTGAATGTGGAGTCACAAGCAGACAGCATGATCAATGAATTACAAAAATGTACAACATGGAAACCGGCCCGTCGGTCAACCTTTCCGTGCTGAACAGGTAGCCTCAATTAATCTAGTCCCATTTGCCAGCACTGAAACATATCCTTCTAAACCCTTCCTATTCATGCACCCATCCAGATATCTTCTAAATATTCTCATTGCACCAAACTCCACCACTGGTATTTGTGTTCATGCCTTATTTCACATATGCAATACTCTATCGCAGCCGATAAACAACCCTCCTACCAAATAATTTCTTTCCATTAGTATTTCATATGTTTGTTATCTACATCTATGTCAACTCAGCATCATGATTTCCCTGACCAATATCCTACATCAGTGTTGGATTTATATGATTCCTTTTCGAACAGTGCCACCCTACCACCTTTCCACTTTTGTTTGACGACTCATGAGATATTCAGCTCCTATATTTGGTCACTCTGCAGTCATATCTATGTAAGCATAACTATACCATAACCATGCATATGTATTTGCGCAACTGTTAAATTTCCTTTACTGCAAATGTTTATCACAACAAACACAAAGTCTTCGCACTTGTCTTTTCAATGTTTTTTTTCATCTGCTTAGCTTTCCGTTGTACAATGGCCGATTTTCGTACCCCATGTATTTTTAGTTTTCCACTTTCGTGAACAACTGTTACATTTGAAATTTGGCTTCTTAATTTTGTACGAAGTTCCTCAGAATAATTGTGCAGGACCTATTCCTTGTTCTGAATGTGTCATTGGTACCTACATCGAGAGTATACTGCTGGAAAAGTACAGACGCTCAGGCAGCTTTCGAGGAGCAGGAGAATCGTCGTTTCGGACACAAATTCCCCAACAGGAAGGGTTGACACGATATGCTTTTTTCAGCACCACACTCTCGACTCTGGAAGCCAGCATCTGCAGTTCTCACTTTGTCATGTTTGGTACTGAAATGTCAACTTCAAAATGATGAACCCTCCCCCCTTCCATTGTAAGTTCCTTTTCTTCCCTGAGCAGCTTCCCTAATCCTTTCAATGGCTGGACAAGAGTCTGGACTCTTGTTCAATACTGCAGAAAAAAAATCAATACCCATCACTATACTGCCTCCTTCTCCTACGTTTCATTATTCTTCTCCAGAAGGTAATGTCTTACTCAATTATGGTGCAGTGATCAGTGAGCTCATCTATCCCTCAGCCATCAAACTCCTCCAAAGAAGGTGGAAGAACCAAACATTCGCTGAATAACAGGAAAGGCGGTGCCTCCTCCACCTCTTCGGTCCCCAGAGCTATGCCAGCTGCACCCTACTTTACATCAATATTGATCAAATTGGAAGACCATAGCCTTAAGACTGTGGCTGCCACCTCAAA
>NW_025212526.1:13884-18506 GCF_004010195.1 Chiloscyllium plagiosum | reverse complement strand
GCTGTGCGACTCCAGTTCAGTCAAGCTCACCTTTAGAAAGTCAAAGTTGTTTTATCACAACCCGAAAACTTATCAATGCATTCACTCAGGGCAACTGAATGCCACGAGAACCTATATATTCATATGACTTGCAGCGTGCGGATGTCACCGCTGAGATTATGAACGTGAATAAGCTTTGAAAAGGAACAGTAATCATTATTAGTGCAGAGGCACTCTCATTATACAATACCTTCATGTATTCAGAATGCGTATACTACTGAAGTAATAATTGTTGTTTTGTTTTCTTCTTTTACTCAAGGGCTTCCCTAACTTATGCATCATGGTATATTTCAATTTACAAATCCTCATTCAATAAAACGCATAAATACTGTCGCTGTAAGAGCAGGGCAGAGATTGGTCATGTTACAACTATGAATTGCACCCCCTGTGTCCCCAAAGCCTGTCCATCATATAATAGGGACACGTGAGCCTCAATGACGGATCATTCCCCACTTGTTCAGACAGGTGCAGTTCCAAATCCACTCAGCAGCACAATGGCAAAGTGGTTAGCACTGATACCTCACAGCACTAGGTGTCCGGCTTGACCCTCCCGCCTCGGGTCAGTGCCTGTGCGGAGTTTGCACATTCTCCCCGTGTCTCCGTGGGTTTCCTCCGGGTTCTTCGGTTTCGTCCCACAGTCCTAAGATGTGCAGTTTAGGTGAATTGGCCATGCTAAATACCCAAAAGCGTTGGGTGAAAGGATAAATTTAGGGTTGCACTTTGGAGGGTTGGTGTTGGGTTGATGGGCCGTAGGGCTTGTTTCCACACTGTATAACATCTAATCTCTAAATAAAAAAAGAATCAGAAGTTGCAGGAAAAACGTAGATCTGGCAGCATCTGGACAGTGAAATCCATGTTATGGTTTTGTGCCCCGTAACACGTTTTGAGAATCCACGGATATTTGACAATTTACGACCATTCATGCAAAAGCAGCCGACTTAGTTGTCAACATTTCCACAAATATGCATGCCTTCCACCACCGATACTCAGCACCAGCAACATGCACTGTCTACAAAACGCACTGCAGAAATTTGCCTGATATCCTGTACAACACATTCCAAACTGGACACCTACTTCAACTTAGAAGGACATGGGCAGGAGGTGTAGATGGTTGCAATTCACGTCTAAAGCACACAACAACCTGACATGGAAATAAACATTGCTCCTTCAGTGTCACTGAGTTCAAAACCTGCATTACACTTCCTAATAGCATAGTGCATTTAACAAGCTCATCGCCACTTCCTCAGGTTTAAAAGAGGAAAGGACAATAAGCATCAACCAAATCAATAAGTCCTAAATCCTGTGAATGAGTATTCAGGAAATAACAAACGGACTGAGACCCGATATTCACGGGACCTTCAAATGTTGGTTACCGTGACATTAAATAGAACTCTTTCCTCCTGTACTCCCTCACTGAATGAGCACCGTATCCCAGAACATCTGATATTGCTGCACCTGAACACAGCTGAAGCTGATTCAACCTGAGACGTAACATCCCTGAGACATAAATATCCACCCTGATCCAAACAAATCTACCTTTAAAATAAAGATTCAAAACTGGAAATTTGTCAAAAAGTAGATAATAGTTACTATCGTTAAAAGTAGACAACTATCAAGGAAAATATAGACATGAAATGATTAGGCTACGTATGTTGAAATATCCAGATTGAAACTTCCCAGGTTAAATCTGTGCAGTAAGAATATGTCCAGTTTTGCGACCTGTTAACCACTGTCAGTAAGTACAGAGCAGGAATGGGAGGATTTGGAACTCCATCACCTCCCAGATCAGGGAAAATGCCAGAGCAGACTGAGGCAAAAATCAGAAAAGCCCCTCAACGAATCGGGGATAGTTCGGGTGAGGATGCCTCACAACTCTCTCTATCGTGGCTGGATACACTTCAAATCACAAATCTCAAAGACACGATCCCATGTTTCATATGAAACAGCATATTCTATTCCTAATCTGTGCTGGTCCGTCTGTCGACCCATCACTGAAGTCCAAAAGGAAAATAATACCTTGCATGAGTAAACTCACCTTTGAGTGCTCTTGTCCATCTAAGAACAGCTGTCCCTCAAACTAGTTGAGTACTGAATTTGTGTCAGTGGTGCGACTTTATATCGACACAGCTTCCAATACAAAGCCATCCTTCAATTCTCTGATTAACAAATAGGACAAATCATCTTATGAATGATTTCAAATGTTGAAGTGGAGGAGTTGATATTGAACTGGGTGGACCAAGTTAAAAATCACACAACATCAGGTTCACGTCTGACAGATTAGATTTCTATAAACTGGTGTTATCTGCTTTTTAAGTATGCGCAAATCAGTCAGTGCAAATCATTTGGAGAAGTCCTTAAGAATTTTCCAACATCGCAAGCTTTAAAAGAACACTGTGTTCCAATGTGATCATATGATACGTCCTCTTTTTCTATTAACATTTTTATTTTCCACAAATGGTTGCACTGCCAGAATGTGGAAACAGGCCCTTTGGACCAGCAAATCCACAACTACGCTTTGAAGAGTAGCTCACCCAAACCAATTCCCCTACCACACATAACTTTATCCCTGACTAATGCAATTAACCGACACATCGCTAAACTCTATTGCCAATTTAGCATAGCCGATTTACTGAACCTGCAAATTTTTGGAATGTGGAAGGAAACCGAAGCACCAAGAAGAAACCATGCCAATGCGGGCAGAACATGAAAACTCCCGTGGCTGGAAGCGAATAGGGATCACTGACGCTTGGAGATACCTTGCTAACCACTGAACCACCACGCCATCTCAAAAACCACTGCTGATAAAGGAGGATCGTCAGCATTGCAAAGGGGAGATTGATCGAAGTGGCACCTAACTGTCAGCATCAAACTTTTTTTTATGGAACAAAAAGGGGAATAAATCTCCTTCTACCCTGCATCAACCTTCAATTAGATCCCCCTGTGGATAAGGATGGTGTTACCAGGGGCAGCGTGACATCGCCATGCCTCAATCATGTTTCCAAATTGCCAGTAAAAAATAACAACAACCGCCTAGCTATTCTGATTCCATTTTCTAACATTTCATCCATAGTCTTGTAAGCGTTGACATTATAATTACCAAGTGAAAACAAGGTTGGCTTTCAACTGAACCCTAAAATTGACCCCTGAAACTGACCAATATTCAGACTACATTTCTGGAAACTTACACGAGAGGAATTGATTCCTTTTATGATCACCACAAATGAGACTCGCATTGGAGAAATAATTTCATAAATAGTCTTATCACTGATTGAACTGAAAGTCCATCGGTTATAGAAGTGGGTTTAGAATCCATATTCCAAACTGAAAGAGATGGACTGCAGTGGCCACAATTTTCAAGGTACCACCGGAGGGTTCTGGGTAATCAAAGATGGAGCGCGAGAGAATTTGTGATTGTCAGTGCTGCAGCTTTGAGACGCTTGTCAATGTTAGATTTGATTTCCTCGGTTTTTTTCGGAAGAGTATCACTGCTTTATAATTTTTTGCATTGGTTTATTAAGTTGGCAAAAGAATATCAGTATATAAACAGACATTGCTGAAAACTTTCAGCAAATATCACAGCTTCAGAGTTAAAGTTTCACAACGGGTGATTCTTCCTCAGAATTCCAAACCTGCAAAGAAGCTCAAAGCAAGTTATTTTAAAATTAAAGAGGGAGCAGGGGCCATATGAGAGGTGAAAAATAAAGGATCATTTCGTGTTGCTCAGTCAAGACCATGGATTACACTGCCGAACAACATTGCGGGTTTCCCTACATGACATAGACTGCAGTGATTTAAGCTCATTGCCACCTCCTTTTGTTTAACTAAGACCATGCACATCTGACGAACCAGACAGTGACTTTTCAGAGCTGCCTAGCTCTGCTATGACTTTCATGTATCACTGGACAGCCGATTTCAGCCGAAGACAGATATAAAATGAAATTAACAGTTGGTCTTCAGAAAACTCGTAATGGGGATTTCCTCGCAGCACGGAAACTGCGAGGTGGTTATTTTCTCTAATCATTCTCTGTTTGTTTGTAAACTACTGCGTAGAGAATTTTTTAAAAAGATGACCTTCGTCCAAAGCTGGAATTGGAACAATGACTCGCCCGAACTGTAAGGGGCAAGGTTACATTTTAAAGAAAGGTTCCCAGTAGGGTGACTTCTTAAATTATATTAACAAGTGGGCACGTGTGTTTTGCCTCACTATCGCATTAGACCACAAGTCCGTAAGCTATAGGAACATAAGTAGGTTATTCAGCCCATCAGGTCTGCTGCACCATTCAATCATTGCTGAGAGCGTCTCGACCCTGATGTCCTGACTCCATCCCTTTACCGTTGATGGCGTTGCGAATCATAGACCAATCTACTTTTGTCTTCACTCCACTCAATGCCGTTACCTCAACAGCCTTCGGCGGAAATGGGTTCCACAGATTTACCACACTCTTCCAGCAGAAAATCCTACTCTCTCTGTTCTAAAATGACGTCCCTTCATGCTGAGGCTGTGCATTCGAATGTTCATCTCGCCAACTCGCCGAAAACTATTCACCATGCCAACGTTATACATGTCTCTCAGTTTTCTGTAA
>NW_025212526.1:6092-13529 GCF_004010195.1 Chiloscyllium plagiosum | reverse complement strand
CTCAGAAGTGAACCCCTGCTCTTATATTTATCATTGCCTGGAGGAATAGCGCCAGAATATTGGAGGATGGCAGATGTTGTCCCCTTCTTCAAGAAGGAGAGCAGAGACAGGCTAGGTAATTAGAGATTAGTGAGCCCTACTACGGTTCTGGGTAAAGTGTTAGAAAAAAAATGTTGAGATTGAAAGGTTATATTTCTAATCAACTACAGCTGAATAAGTTGATTGGGAGAGTCAACACGATTTCATGAAAGTTAGTTCGTGCCACACAAACCTTATTGAATACTTTGAGATGGGGACAAAACAGGAGAATGACAGTAAAGTGGTTGTTAAGGTGTATATGGATTTCATCATAATGTTTAATATGTTTCCCCACGGTAGGCTATTGCACAAAATACGGAAGCATGGGATTGCGGATGATTATGCGGTTGGGTTGACTCCATGAAAAAAGACAGTGGGTGGTAGTTGATGAAAATTGTTCATCCTACAGTTCCGTTACAAGTCTTGTACCTTACATCAAGGATCAGTTTTGAGCCCAATGTTGTTTTCATTTTTATGAATGACTCAGAATGCGGGCATAAAGGAAAGTGTTAGTAATTTTGAGAATACGCTATGGTCGTTGGAGTTGTGAATAGTGCTGACGGATGTTATAGCTTTCACAGGCGCATAAATAAGCTGCAGAGCTTTTCCGACAGGTGGAAAATGGAGTTGAGCATGGACATGTGTGAGGTGATTCACATTAAAAGGAGCAAGAGGAATGAAGAATACTGGGCTAATCGGAAGAGTCTTTGTGTTGGAGATAAGCAGAGAGATGTCGTTGTGCCTGTACATAGATCCCCGAAAGTTACCATCCAGATGGATAGGGTTGGTGAGTTAGCTTTTGGTGGAAGAGGGATAGTGTTTCGGTGCCAAGAGGTTATGCTGCAACTGTACAATAATCTGGTATGGCCCCACAAGGAGTATTGAGTACAGTTCTGGTAATCGCATTATACAGAGGATGTTGACACTTTGGAAAGGATTCAGAGGAGGTTTACTTGGATGTTGACAGGCATGGAGGTAAGATCTTAAGGGGATTTGACACTGTTAAGGGGAAGACGTTTGAGAGGTGACTTAATAAGGATATACAATATAAGGAGAGATTTAGTTATTGTGGACAGTGACAGCCTTATCCCTCTGATTCTGATGGCTCGCAAGATGGGATGGAGCTTTAAATTGAAGGGGAATAGATACAGGACAAATGTTAGATGTAGTTTCTTTCCTCAGAGTGAAGTAGCGGCATGGAAAGCACTGCCTGTGAAACAGTAGACTCGCTAACCTATAGGTCATTTAGCTGAAAATAGAAAAACATGAGGATGAAAATGAAATATTAAACGACAGATAAGCTTCAGGTTCGCTCAACAGTTCTGCGCAATGAGAGCCAAAAGTCCTCTCCTGTTTGAAGGTCTATGTTCTATTCTAGCCATCTCCAAATGAATGCTAACGTTGCGTATGCTTCCCGAAATATGAAGACAACTTGAATGTTAAGCTGACAAGCGTATTCACTCGTCTACTAAACTTCTACCTTTCCTACCGAAATGCCCACTCTCAAGCATTCCCAAATCACAAATCTCAAAGACACGATCCCATGTTTCATATGAAACAGCATATTCTATTCCTAATCTGTGCTGGTCCGTCTGTTGACCCATCACTGAAGTCCAAAAGGAAAATAATACCTTGCATGAGTAAACTCACCTTTGAGTGCTCTTGTCCATCTAAGAACAGCTGTCTCTCAAACTAGTTGAGTACTGAATTTGTGTCAGTGGTGCGACTTTATATCGACACAGTAGACTCACCTACTTAACCGTCATTTAACTGACAATGGATTGACATGTGGATGAAAATGAAATATTAAACGACAGATCAGCTTCAGGTTCGCTCAACAGTTCTGCGCAATGAGAGCCAAAAAGCCTCTCCTGTTCTATGTTCTATATTTTATTCTAGCCATCTCCAAATGAATGCTAGCGTTGCATTTGCTTTCCGAATTATGAAGTCAACGTGAATGATAAGCTGACAAGAGTATTCACTCATATCCTACACTTCTACCCTTCCCACCGAAGTCCACAGCCTCACGCGTTCCCACTTTCATTGCTATCTGCCACTTCTGCACACTCTCCTCGGCTGTCCGAGTCCACCTGCAGCCTTCCCGCCTCCTGAAGACGACATATTCTTCCAAATATCTTTGTGTCATCTATGAATACAGCGACATTGCTTTCGGTTCTTTCATCCGCACTATATCAGGATCTGTAAACTTCTGGTTTATGTGAGCAAATCGGCGCAATATGTGAGAGAGAGGAAACAGCATGGGTCCCATCGAGTCCGTGGTGACTCCATCGCAGACATAATGAAATTCATCCCTTTTGACCTTTTATTGATATAACAGAGTTCTAAGTTTTGAAAAATATGTTTTTTCTGCCCAAGACAGTATGCACTTGACAAGATAAAAGGATAAACTGAGAGTAGTCTGGAATATGCAGTATCTCCTGATATCCAGGCTTATTTCAGGATTAACTTCTGGATTCTGTCCAGTTATGACATTGATAAGAATATGAGTACAACTTTTTGGAGGGATATGGGCCAGCCAAATGAGACTAATTTAGTTTGTGATGACAATCAGCATAGATTAGTTGGACCGAAGAGTCTGTTTCCATGTTGTATGACTCTCTGAAACTTCGTTAAAGTTGTGAAAGATGAAGTCAGAATCTATTCCGTTAGCATTGCTTTTAAGGAAAAACTCAGTCAACCAAATCTATAAGCATCATTGAAAGTGTCAAACCTGTTCGGAATCCCATGATAAGCACAGACCCGAGCATGCAACGCAGAGTATGTTGCAGATTGGAGATCATGTTATGATAATAAGATAAATTCTGTAACAGAATGGAATGGTATGTTCCTTTGGGTTTTGAAATTTCAGGTTGAAAGTGTGACCAATGATAATTGATTATCTTTCTGAAGACTCTTCTAAACTACAATAACCAATAAGAATTTATCTCAGCAACGGTGGAACAGACGCCTTGTGGTGAATGGCCTCCATCTCCTCCTGTGTTACTAAACAGGGTTGTTTGCGAATGTCGCAACAGGCCAGTGGATAGTTACTCCACAGTAGGACTACGAGGGACTTGTTGAATGCTGACACTCAAGTGTAACCTGTCTACACAATCTTCCTAGTACTGACACTATCTCTACAAATATGGAAACGAATGAATATCGTGATGAAAGCGAGTACCTAATGTAAAAATTACATGTTAGATCTGTGTTCCTGTGAAACTGTGCATTGCCTTTAACTAAGATGACATATAGTTCAGAAACAAAAAGGAAGCGAATGTAATAACCTTTCACATTACAACAAGTTCTGCTTGATATGCTTGTTTTTCGGAGGAATTGGATATTTTAGCAGTATACTGACGTAAACGCTCTTGACACGTTCATTACATTCCCAATTACGGGTCTAAATATGTGGACCCCCCTGGAAGACTGTGTCCACATAATGTGGGAGTCCAGTTGTTTTTTGCTGGAGCTGCACTCACTCACTCACTCACTCACTCATTCACTCGCTCACTCACCTTCCGGTCTTCATTGATAAATTGAAAGGCAAGGGACAGACCAAGACTCATTCGCTGTGGTATGTTCAGACTTAACAGGGCATAAATACTTCAGTGCTGAAAATACGTTGATGGAAAAGCGCAGCAGGTCAGGTAGCATCCAAGGAACAGGAGAATCGACGTTTCGGGCATAAGCCCTTCTTCAGGAATGAGGAAAGCCCTTCCTGAAGAAGGGTTTATGCCCGAAACGTCGATTCTCCTGTTCCTTGGATGCTGCCTGACCTGCTGCGCTTTTCCAGCAACACATTTTCAGCTCTGATCTCCAGCATCTGCAGTCCTCACTTTCTCCATAAATACTTTAGTGTCAGCATTTTTGAGAAATGATTAAACTTATTGTACATCACCAGCTAACTGAGCTCCTTTTTCCTGTTTATTTTACTATTTGCCATCAGATGTCGACGATGCTGTATTTTCAGTATATATCAGCCACCACATACTGGCTTGAGAAAGTGGTCTCGAATCGTCAATGGAAATTGCTGCTTTACTGCTGGGGACGGTGCTCCCACAATGGTCTTACGGCTTCTGGAGGCAATGACACTGACAAAAGAGCAGCAATATATTTCCAGGATGGTGTAGAGTATGGAGGGAAATGTGAACGTGGGGATTGTACATAAGTCAGTGCTGCTCTCGCCTCCTCAGTGATGGAGTTTGTAACGGAAGGAGTAAGCTCGGTGACTCACTGCAGATCATCCTGAAGACAGTACATACTGCAGCTGCAGGGTAGTAGATATTGCAAGAGAAACATAATCGAGGAGCGGGAACCTCAATCAAGTATACGGCTCTGTGTTAAACAGTTGTTGTGTTGTTGTGGCTTTGACATCAGCACGAGTGTGGGTTATTCCACCATGGTGCTGACATGAAGATTGTTGGTTTTGCGCAGGTTCTGAAAAGTCACGAGTTGTGGCAATTGTCTCAGATTCCCCAGCTTCTGTCCTGTGTCGGCAATCATTGTGTTAGTCTCGGTGCTCCAATCCACCTTCTGGTCAGTGAGGAGCACGATAAACTCATGGTTGTGACTGTTCGGGTGGTTCTATTTTCAGACAAGGAAACCACGATGGAAGCTGCGTATCCATGAAATGGTAAGTTGTGTTTCTAAATAAAGAAAAACAGGAAGAGGAGGTAACTCATCCCTGCAATTGCCTAGATGCATGAGTTGTCTCTCTGGAATGAAAAATTGCAAACGTTACTCTGCTTTTAAAGGAGGCTGAAAAATGAAAATCGGGGAATGACAGACCAGTTCACTTAACATCTTTGAAGTGAAATTATCGTAATCTCTAATCAAGGATGGAGAACTTAATTGAGCAGAAAGCCAAAATTCAGATTCCTAAAGGTGCAATGTTATCATTGCCTTTCCCAAATTAAAAAGAAATTGATCGGATCTCGTAATTACAGGTATCAGGACGCCTATTGTTTGATTTTGCTTATCATTGGAAGACCAAGTCACAGGAATTGCGTTGATATTTTCCACATAATTTCTCCCAAAATAGGGCATGATGCAGTGACGGTGGGTATAAAAGAATGGCAGTCACTGGGTAAGTATGACCACTGTCCAGAACTGGTAGAAATAAGCCAGAATAAAGCATTTGTCCCCATTCAGTGTTTCTGAGGTTTGCATGCGATGTATGTTCGCATTGACATTGTCATTGTACAAACCAATCAGAACACATCTGGAAAGTTAATTGAATATTCGAGACAAAGTCTAACAGGTGAAATGTAGTCTTCATTGGTTATGATTATAACCTTTCCTTCTCTAAATTAATTTGTAGCTTCTTCATCATCTGGTGTGTGGATTTCTTTTCATTATTTTTCCCTTTTGAGAGATTATACCTTGAATGTAACAAATTCATCTCAACTTTGAAGGTAGCCCTTTGCTGGACTGCTGTTTTTGTTTTCTGCTAACCACACATTCCATTCTAACCATCACAATACCGTTCTTGAGACAATGATGTCTGCTCACCCTCAGTTGGTTATTCTTACTCGGAAATGTTCATCCTCATTTTATCTCATCATTCTGAATTCCATGAAACATTCCCATACTGTCACTTAATCCATTTAGAGCTGAAAAATGTGTTGCTGGAAAAGCGAAGCAGGTCAGGCAGCATCCAAGTTGCAGGAGAATCGACGTTTTGGGCGTAAGCCCTTCTTCACGAAAGGGCTGAAGAAGGGCTTATGCCAGAAACGTCGATTCACCTGCTCCTGGAATGCTGCCTGACTTGCTGCGCTTTTCCAGCAACACATTTTTCAGCTCTGATCTCCAGCATCTGCAGTCCTCACTTTCTCCGACTTAATCCATTTAGCACAAATCATTTTGCAAAGCTTTCTTTACCGACGATAGGCAATTCTGTTTAATACACACTTGGAAAGTTAATCCCTCACTTCCTTTGATAATGTCACTGATACTCCTTCTACCCTTTTTTTTGATGCGTGGATCCCCACAATCTGTGCATGGCGTTCACTTCCCGAGACTGGTGGTTGGTATGTCAGCACAATGCCCGTTGCGTGAGGAAGCTCAGTGTGATTGTGCAGCTCACAGAGGAAATTAACTATTACTATCCCAGGAAATGTTTGAGTTATTGTAGTGCTCCATTTTATCTACTCGATAATATTAAATTATAGCTGCAAGCTCCGACATATTCTTCGTCTATATCCTCCCACTATTCAGTGGTCGTTAGATCGCACTGAGCAATGGAATTATACATTTTCTTTCTCCAGTTTTAATGAAAGCACAGAATCGAACGAAAAAAATCATAAAATACCTGTAGAAAATCACCAGTTTTGTCAGCATCTGTAGATGAAAACCAGTGTTGGCATCACTCAACTCCAAAACTTAAATCTGTTTCCTCTCCACAGATACAGCCATGCCTGCGAAGTTCCTCCAACGAGTTCTGATTTTGTTTCATTTTTCCAACATCCAGAACCCTTTATTTTCTCTTTATTCATCCGACTTTGGGAGGCCGTTCGACTGCACTGAGTTACAAATTAATCTCACCGATTATAAATGTTCACCACAACTCGCACAAAGTCTTCACAATTGTCTCTTACTTTCTTTTTTAGTTTTCTTAACTTTATTTTGTACTCTGGGCCATTTTATCTCCCATGTCTTTTCAGATTTCACTTTTGCAAACAACTGTTATCTGTGAGGTCCGGCCATTTAATTTCGTGCCATACTTCTCACAATAAGTGTGCAGAACATCTTCCTTGTTCTGTCTTCATCGTACATGCTGACATGTCAACCTCACGATGACTGAATTCTCCACTTCCGCTGGAAGTTGCTCGTCAGCTATGAGCAACTGTCGCACGCCCTGTCAACGAGTAGGCAAGAGTGTGTTCTGGACTCTTGTTAATTTCTACAGAATACATTGTCAATACCCTTCACCATGTTATATCGTAATGCTACTGCACTTCATTCTGCACCAGATGTGAAATCCTCCCTGTATTACAGCGCAGTGGGCAGTCCGCTGAACAATCCTGCAGTCCTCGCCTTCATCTCAATATGTTGCAAATACCAAAGATCGACTGGACACCAGAAAAAGAGGCGTCTCCGCCACTTCTTGGGTTCACAGACCGACCACAGCTACACTCTCCAGTACCTCAGCACTGACCAAATTGGAAGACCCTGATCTAAATTCTCTGAATGCCAATTCAAATAATGTATCGAAATAATATTATATTGGTGCACCACAGTGTCTTCCGATTAACCAACAGCTCATAAACTCTAAGATGAATATTGCGAGATGCCTTTTCTCTGCATGAAAGACATCCCACACCCAACAATCACACCCATTAACTGCACTGCCATTAT
>NW_025212526.1:3156-5612 GCF_004010195.1 Chiloscyllium plagiosum | reverse complement strand
AAGTGCACACATCAATTTCCTTTCAACTTCTGCTCAGCTGTACAGTGACAAATTTTAAAGGAAACTAGCGTCTAAAATCCCTTACTCATCGAAATCTCTGGGTTGTACACTATTTCAGATGTACTACAAAACTGCACCTGAGCACTACAAATTACAAATGCGTGACAGCAAAGTGACGTATGAGGTCATTCCAATCTGCATTGGTTTGTTTGCTCAATCTATGCAAAATTTGGGTCGGAGTAATAACGAACTAATTGAGATATTCACATTATGTTTCGACATTAAATCTCCACAAAATGACTCTGACTCGACCTGTTATATAACATTTTCCATTTAAAAGTTCATTTTACTTCACGAACAACTTCACACAAGTAGCAGGAGAAAAGGACATAAGAGGATCCTGTCACCAGAGATTTTCCAACACACAAAAGTTTCATTCATGAAAGCCAGCAGATCTGCATCACTCGGTGTGGCTACCAGCAGCTGTCAACCAGCCAATAAACTAAACTAAAGAACGAAGATTAAGGTATGAATTAACAATGCAAGAAATTCCCCATGAAGTAGAGTAACGGGAAAAAAAGGGTTTGATGATAGTATTCCTCCTAGGTGAATCTGAGACTATTGCAACTGTTACTGTATTCTTGAAACTTATTCGATCTTTTATGTCTAAACTATCCATTACACACATGTTCAAGATTCGGAGAAAAGGACAAACTTGGTACAAAGTTAAAAATCACACAACACCAGGTTATGGTCCAACAGGTTTTATTGGAAGCTCACTAGCTTTCGGAGCGACGCTTCTTCATCGGGTGATTGTGCTCCTACCTGATTTTTAACTTTAGACACATATTCAAAGAAGTGTCGCTGGATCCAAAAAACTAACTCTGCTTTCTCTCCAAAAATGGTGGTAGACATCCTGAGTGTTTGCAGCAATTCCTGTTTGCGTTTCCCACTGCAGACTATATTTATTTTTTCTGTATCAAAGTCACTTCGAGAAAAAAAATCATAAGATTCATTTTGAGAAATAACTACCAGAGCAGAGAAAGAGCAAAAGACTTGTTATTTTTGTTCCAGACCAGAGTCAAATAAAAGTTGCAGTAAAAGATACCTTTCACAACAGACAAGAAAAATATAAAGGAAGAATGAGAAACATCCTCTGCATTTCTCATTCAAAGGAAATTCGTTCAAAAATAATCTTGGTTTTTCAAAGCCCAAGATTGATCTGCTGTGCAATGCTACAGTTACTTACACAGCAATGAAAACGAACGATTCTATTCTGGTTTTACTTTTGCGCTCTGGGACTCCAATGCAAACATTCGCTCAAGGTTACCTTGAGACAGTCAAGTTTTTTTTTAATTCAACCCGAAAACATATTAATTTGTCCAGTTAGGATACTCAGTGTCACCAGACGCTGCGTGATCGTCTGAGTTGTACAGTGCCAATGTCATCCTTGATATTAAATATATAAACAAGCTTTAAAAAGAAAAGGCAATCACCGTTAGCGTGGAAGCACTGTCAATATAAAAGAACTTCATCCATTCAGAATACATAATCTGCAGATGGAATATTTGTTGATTTTACTAGTTTTATTCAGTTGATATTCCTAATCCATCGGGAACTATTTTCTCTATCAAATTCACATTCAAAAAAAAGCATATAAACACTATGACTACAAGAGCAGTACATAGCCGCTAATTTCACAATGAATAACCCACCTCCATACTTCCCAAAACCTGTCCAACATCTAATAGACACAATTCAGGCCTATGATGGACCGGTCCACATTTGCCTGCATTTGTGCAGCTTCAAAGACACGCGAGAAATAAAAACAAAAAATGGTGGAAATATGAAGGTCTGGCAGCATCTGTGTGCGGTGTTTGGGTCCAGTGACACTTGCTCAGAACTCTCGAATAATGGACAATATGAAGCCATCTATTACAAAGCAGCCTGTTGTTTGGCCTCATATCCATCAATATGTATGCCATCCGCCACTGATGCTCAGTCACAACAAGATGCATTGCAGAAATTCACCAAAGGTCCTGAGACAATACATTCCAAACTCCGTGACCACTTCCAAATGGAAGCAAATGGACATCAGATACATAGGATCACAACCACCTGCATATTCCCCTTCAAACCATTGTGCATCCGGACTTGGAAATGTATTGTGGTTCCTTCAGTATCACCGATTCCAAAACCTGCGTTACACACCTGAACAGCACTGTGTGTTTTCCTACTGCACATAGACCTCAGTGATTTAATCTCATCACCACTTCCTCAAGTGCAACTCGTAACAGACAAAAAATTAAGAGCTACATCCTGTGAATGAGTAATGAAGAAACAGCAACTGGACTGAGACTTGATATTAGGAGAAAGCGAGAACTGCAGATGCTGGAGATCAGAGTGAAGAGCGTGTTGCTGGCAACTATAGCAGGGCAGGAAGCATCTGCAGTTAC
>NW_025212526.1:0-2339 GCF_004010195.1 Chiloscyllium plagiosum | reverse complement strand
AAAGGTACTCCTGACAGCAACCGTTGTTTGATTTTGAAATTAAGTTGTTGCGTTTTTTTAAAATTGGAACAATATATTGTTATCGAGTTGAAAGTAGATAAAAGCAGTTAAGAGAAAAGATGCTTAAAGCTTTAAATAGTTGTAGTTTATTGATAAATTGATTTAACTTTCTTCAACCAGTGGAAATTGGAAATTATCTATCACTCATATTTTTACAGATTTCGACGAGTGGTAAGCTTTTCCAGATGTTTAATTTAATTAATGGATGGGGTCATGGCCTTATCGTAACAAGTGTGATCAAACTTGTTTATGCTGAACCATAAATAGCTCGACGAAATTTCCAAAATCAACTCCAAATTTGGGGGCAATGTTGGCAAGACAACTAGTTGTTGCCGTTCCGTAATTGCTAATCGAGAAAACAACCACCTAACTATTCTGATCCCAACTTGCTTAAACTTGGACCGCAGTCTTTTTTTAGATTCGATTGCATTACAGTGTGGAAACTGGCCCTTCGGCCCAACAAGTCTACACTGACCCGCCGAAGCGCAACCCACCCATACCACTGCATTTACCCCTTACCTAACACTACGGAAAATTTCGCATTGCCAATTAACCTGACCTGCACATCTTTGGACTGTGGGAGGAAACCGGAGCACCCGGCTGAAACCCACGCAGACACGGGGAGAACTTGCAAACTCCACACAGTCAGTCGCCTGAGGCGGGAATTGAACCCAGGTCTCTGGCGCTGTGAGGCAGCAGTGCTAACCACTGTGCCACCATGCCGTCGTGTAAGCCTTGACATTAGAGGTGTCAAGTTAAAACAATATTGTCTTCCGAATGAGCCATGAATTCGACCAATCTGCAAACTACAATTCTGGACACTTATATATTGGAGTTGAATCCTGGAGGTACCGGGTGGGCGGGGGAGTTGCATGAGGATAGGAAACGGAGAGAAATGGAAATGTTAATGAATGGAGGCATGATAGCGGGTAGAACATCAGATCTCTGAGTTCAGGCAAGATAAAACTCGGCAACAGACAACTAATTAGAATGGTGCATTTTACTAAACCCATCAGTGTGGAATATGTACAATATTAGTTTCTTTCATTCATAATTATTTTCTTCCAACCAACAACTTATAAATCAGTGATTACCACATCAAAAAACGAAGATATCAACTCTAACAACGAAATACACCTCAATAAAGGAAAAGCTCGTATAGCCAAAGTTTTCCTCCGTCCTCCATCTTCGATTCCCCAGAAACATCATTTGAAACATTGGAAATTGTGGAGACTGCACTGCACCTGATCTAAGTTGTTGAAAACATGGATTCAAATCCCAACTTATACACATGGAATGAGTATTTCATTCACCCTCTGACATATGTTTTACAGATTTCACAATATAATTGGATTGTTTGCTTTTATTCGTTGATTCTCATTTCTATTAGGGACAAGAACCGTGCAGCTGTCACTTTTATCTTGTTAACTTCTCGACTCTTTATCTAACATTTTGTACTTTCGTACCTTGTACTAAAATGTAAGTATGAAACGTGGACGTTGCAAACTGTTCAGTTTACTCCTGTATTCCGTACTTGAGCACGCATGACAATAAAACCAAATTCGAATTCTATATTCCAATCTTTGCCACTCACTTTTTATTTCAGTTCTCAAAATTATCTTGTGTTTTCTCAGATACATTTTAAAACTAAAGTGATGAACAAAGGAACTTTATTTTTGTCCATTTTTTCAAACCAGTGTATATCGACCTAATCCCCCTTGTATTTCCTGTTGCATACTTTTCATTCGGCTTAGCACGAGCTTTCTCTCTGTTGTCTTTCTGAGGGAGGCCAAGGCAGACTTAGTTGGTACTGAAGCAGAAATTACGTTCGAAACAGTACAACTCTTACTATGTCATGGACATCATTGGCAATGCCAATCTTTGTTGTCTATCCCTAATAGCTCGGACTGATTGCTTGCTTTCAGAGCGCAACAAAGAGTTGTTGCGTTGAACCTGAAGTCACTTATACCCAGAACGGGGCAAATGGCCCGTTTACTTTCATTCGCAGATGCATCTTTATGACATTCAAGGGCACATTTATGATGACCATGAATGAGACTGGCTTTTGATTCCTCATATGTTCAGAATAGGCTGATGAATAATTGAATTGAAATCGCCTTGTTTACGAGATGTGATTTGAATCCAAGTTGCCAACAAGTTAGATCAGATGCAATACAGAAGCCACAATTTCCAATGTATCATCTGAGGTTTCTGGGAAATTAAAGGTGTAGGCCGGGATAAAATTGTGGCTCTAAGAGCTGCTCCTTTACTGAGGTTTT
>NW_025212525.1:24816-27037 GCF_004010195.1 Chiloscyllium plagiosum | reverse complement strand
AAGCAGGCTATTCAGCCCATCAAGAGTATAACAGAGGAATAGAATGAGGCCATTCGGCCATTGGAGTCTGTTACTCAGCGATTGGAGCAGATGTTTTAAACCGCTTACACAGGAAATGGAAGGGAACATAAGCATTCCAAAACTGCTACACAGGAATACGGGAGCTGTGTAGCCCACAGAAGTGCATTGGTCTATAAACCCAGACTAGATATCTGTCCAGCACCGGGAGCTGTGCAGCATTCAGCAGTGCACTAATGTGTGAACCTGAATGAATTATCCATCCAGTATGTGGAGTAGCACAAACGACACCATTGCATTATCGTTGAGCCTCAACCGGTTACTCTGACAAACACAGCGAACTGTGCAGTAATCACTGTGAATTAATCTGTAAAAGAGGAGCAGTTACCCTCACAGCATGAAGGACTCTGTACACCACCCCACTGCATTGATCTGTCAACCAGGAGCAGTTAACCCCCAGCAGGTAGGACTGTGTACACCACCCCAGTGCATTGATCTGTAACCCAGGAACAGTTACTCTCCCATTATGTAGCACTATGTACTATACCCCGTGCATTGATCTATAACCCAACAGCAGCTACCCTCCCAGCACATACAGATGTGTACATCACCTCAGTGCATTGATCTGTACACCTGGAGCAGTTACCTTCTCTGCATGTAGGACTAGGCACTCCACCCCAGTGCATTGATCTGTAAACCAGGAGCAGTTAAGCTGCTGGAAAGTAGGATTGTGTACCCCCACCCAGTGCATTGATCTTTAAAGCAGGAGTGGTTACCCGAGCAGCATGTAGGACTGTGTCCCCCACCCCAGTACATTGATCTGTAAACAAGGAGCAGTTACCGTCCCAGCATGTAGGACGGTGTACACCACCCCAGTGCATTGACCTGTAAAGCAGGAGCAGTGAGCCCCCCAGCATGAAGGACTGTGTACCCCACCCCATTGCATTGATCTGTAAACAAGGAGCAGTTACCCTCCCAGCATGTAGGACGGTGTACACCACCCCAGTGCATTCATCTGCAAACGAGAAGCAGTTATCATCACATCATTTAGGACTGTGTACACCACCACAGTGCAGTCATCTGTAAACCAGGAGCAGTTACACTCCCAGCATGTAGGGTTTTGTGCAACACCCCAGTGTATTGATATGTAACCCTTGAGCAGTTACCCTCCCAGCATGTAGGACTATGTACACCATATCAATGCATTTCTCTGTAAACCAGGAGCAGATACCCTCCAAGCATTTAGGACTGCGTACCCCACCCCAGTGCATTGAACTGTAAACCAGGAGCAGTTACACTCCCAGCAGGAAGGACTGTGTACACCACCTCAGTGCATTGATCTGTAAACCATGAGCACTTACCATCCCAGCCTTTAGGACTGTGGACACCAACGGAGTGCATTGATCTGTAAACCAGTAGTAGTTCCCCTCCCAGCATGTATGACTGGGTACCCCACCCAAGTGCATTGACCTGTAAATCAGGAGCAGTTACCCTTCCAGCAGGAAGGACTGTGGACAGCACCCCAGTGCATTGATCTGTAAACCAGGAGCAGTTAAACTCCCAGCATGTCGGACAGTGTACAACACCCCAGTGCATTGATCTGTAAAGCAGGAGCAGTGAGCCCCCCAGCATGAATGACTGTGTACCCCACCCCACTGCATTGATCTGTGAACCAGGAGCAGTTACCCTCTCATCATGTAGGACTGTGTACACCACCCCAATGCAGTCATCTGTAAACCAGGAGCAGTTACACTCTCAGCATGTAGGGTTTTGTGCAACACCTCAGTGTATTGATATGTAACCCGTGAGCAGTTACCCTCCGAGCATTTAGGACTATGTACACCACCTCAATGCATTTCTCTGTAAACCAGGAGCAGTTACACTCCCAGCAGGAAAGACTGTGTACACCACCTCAGTGCATTGATCTGTAAACCAGGAGAACTTACCATCCCAGCCTTTCGGACTGTGTACACCAACGGAGTGCATTGATCTGTAAACCAGTAGCATTTCCGCTCCCAACATGAAGGACTGTGTACTCCACCACATTGCATTGATCTGTAAACCAGGAGCAGTTACCTTCCTCGCCTTTAGGACTGTGTACCCCACCCCAGTGCACTGATCTTTAAACCAGGAGCAGTTACCCTCACAGCATGTAGGACAGTGTACACCACCACAGTGCATAGATCTGTAACCCAACAGCAGC
>NW_025212525.1:20364-23412 GCF_004010195.1 Chiloscyllium plagiosum | reverse complement strand
CTGTGTACCTCACCCCAGTGCATTGATCTGTAAACCAGGAGTAGTTATACTCCCAGCATGTCGGATTGTGTACACCACCCAGGTGCATTGATTTGTAAACCAGGAAGAGTTCCCCACCGAGAATGTAGGACTGTGTCCACCATCCCAGTGCATTCATCTGCAAACCAGGAGCAGTTACCATCCCATCATGTAGGATTGTGGAAAACTCCCCAGTGCATTGAACTGTAAACCAGGAGCAGTTACCCTCCCAGCATGTAGGACGGTGCACACCACCCCAGTGCATTGATCTGTAATCCAGGAGCAGTTACCCTCCCCGCCTGTAGGACTGTGCACACCACCGCAGTGCATTGATCTGTAAATTACGAGCAGTTACTCCACCCAGCATGTAGGACTGTGTACCCCACCACAGTGCATTGGTTTGTAAACCAGCAGCAGATATCTTCCAAGCATGTAGGACTGTGTACCCCACCCCAATGCATTGATCTGTAATCCAGGAGCAGTTAGCATCCCAGATGTAGGACTGTGCACACAACCCAGTGCTTTATTCTGTGAACCAGGAGCAGTTACCTTCCCAGCTTGTTGGACTGTATACACCATCCCACTGCATTGATCTGGAAACCAGGAGCAGTTACCCTCCCAGCATGTAGGACTGTGTACACCACCCCAATGCATTGATCTGTAAACAAGGAGCAGTAACCCTCGCAGCATGTAGGACTGTGTACACCACCCCAGTGCATTGATCTGTAAACCAGGAGTAGTTAGCGTCCCTGCATGAAAGACTGTGCACACCATCACAGTGCATTGATCTGTAACCCAGCAGCAGCTACCCTCCCAGCATGTCGACCTGTGTACCTCACCCCAGTGCATTGATCTGTAAACCAGGAACAGTTACCCTCCCAGCATGAATGACTATGTACAACACCCAGGTGCAGTGATCTGAAAAACAGTGGCAGTTGCCCTCCCAGCATGTATATCTTCATACACTACGCCAGTGCAATGATCTGTAAACCAGGAACAGTTACCCTCCCAGCATGTAGGACTGTGTACACCACCCGAGTGCATTGATCAGTAAACCAAGAACAGTTACCCTCCCAGCATGTAGGACTGTGTACACCACCCGAGTGCATTGATCTATAAACCAAGGACAGTTACCCTCCCAGCATGTAGGACTGTGTACACCACCCGAGTGCATTGATCTGTAAACCAGGAACAGTTACCCTCCCAGCATGAAGGACTGTGTACAACACCACAGGGCATTGATCTGAAAAACAGTAGCAGTTACCCTCCCGGCATGTAGGTCTGCATATATTACCACAGTGCAATGATCTGTAACCCAGGAGCAGTTACTCTCCCAGCATGAAAGACTGTGTAGACCACCCCAGTGCATTGATCGGAAAACCAGGAGCAGTTACCCTCCCAGCTTGAAGGGCTTTATACAACACCACAGTGCATTGATCTGAAAACGAGCAGCAGTTACCTCTCAGCATTTCGGATTGTGTACAATACCTCTTTGCATTGATCTGTAAACCAGGAACAGTGCCCCACCAAGAATGTACGACTGTGTACCCCACCGCAGTGCAATGATCTGTAACCCTGGAGCAGTTACCTACCCAGAATGTAGGATTGCGTTCCCCACCCCAATGCACTGATCTCTGCACCTGGAGCATTTGTCCTCCTACCGCCTAGGACTGTATTCCCCAACCCAGTTCATTGAGCTGTCAACCAGGAACAGTTACCCTCCCAGCATGTAGGACTGTGTACACCACCCCAGTGCATTGATCTGTAAACAAGGAGCAGTTACCCTCCCATCATATAGGAGTGTGTACACCACCCCAGCGAATTGATCTGTAATCCAGGAGCTGTTACCCTCCCAGCATCTAGGGACGGTTTACACCACATTGAGCTGTCAACCAGGAACAGTTACCCTCCCAGCATGTAGGAGTGTGTACACCACCCCAGCGAATTGATCTGTAATCCAGGAGCTGTTACCCTCCCAGCATCTAGGGACGGTTTACACCACCCCAGTGCATTGACCTGCAAACCAGGAGTAGTTAGCGTCCCTGCATGAAGGACTGTACACACCATCACAGTGCATTGATCTGTAACCCAGCAGCAGCTACCCTCCCAGCATGTCGACCTGTGTACCCCACCCCAGTGCATTGATCTGTAAACCAGGAACAGTTACCCTCCCAGCATGCATGACTATGTACAACACCCAGGTGCAGTGATCTGAAAAACAGTGGCAGTTGCCCTCCCAGCATGTATACCTTCATACACTACACCAGTGCAATGATCTGTAAACCCAGGAACAGTTACCCTCCCAGCATGTCGGACTGCATACGCCATCCGAGTGCATTGATCTGTGAACCAAGAACAGTTACCCTCCCAGCATGAAGGATTGTGTACAACACCACAGGGCATTGATCTGAAAAACAGTAGCAGTTACCCTCCCGGCATGTAGGTCTGCATGTATTACCACAGTGCAATGATCTGTAACCCAGGAGCAGTTACTCTCCCAGCATGAAAGACTGTGTAGACCACCCCAGTGCATTGATCTGAAAACCAGGAGCAGTTACCCTCCCAGCTTGAAGGGCTTTATACAACACCCCAGTGCATTGATCTGAAAACCAGGAGCAGTTACCCTCCCAGCTTGAAGGGCTTTATACAACACCCCAGTGCATTGATCTGAAAACCAGGAGCAGTTACCCTCCCAGCTTGAAGGGCTTTATACAACACCCCAGTGCATTGATCTGAAAACCAGGAGCAGTTACCCTCCCAGCTTGAAGGGCTTTATACAACACCCCAGTGCATTGATCTGAAAACCAGGAGCAGTTACCCTCCCAGCTTGAAGGGCTTTATACAACACCCCAGTGCATTGATCTGAAAACGAGCAGCAGTTACCTCTCAGCATTTCGGATTGTGTACAATACCTCTCTGCATTGATCTGTAAACCAGGAACAGTTCCCCACCAAGAATGTACGACTGTGTACCCCACCCCAGTGCAATGATCTGTAACCCTGGAGCAGTTACCTACCCAGAATGTAGGAC
>NW_025212525.1:13661-20041 GCF_004010195.1 Chiloscyllium plagiosum | reverse complement strand
AGCAGTTACCCTCCCCGCATGTAGGACTGTGCACACCACCCAAGTGCATTGATCTGTAAATTAGGAGCAGTTACTCCACACAGCATGTAGGACTGTGCACCCCACCCCAATGCATTGAGTTGTAAACCAGCAGCAGATATCTTCCAAGCATGTAGGACTATGTACCCCAGCCCAGTGCATTGATCTGTAAACCAGGAGCATTTACCCGCTCTGCATGTAGGACTGTGTACATCAACGCAGTGCATTGATCTTAAAACCAGAAGCAGATACACTCCCAGTATGTAGGACTGTGCACACCACCCCAGTGCATAGATCTGTAAACTAGGAACAGTTACTCCACCCAGCATGTAGGACTGTGTACCCCACCACATTTCAGTGATTTGTAAACCAGGAGAGAATACCTTCCAAGCATGTAGGACTGTGTACCACCCCAGTGCGTTGATCTGTAATCCAGGAGCATTTACCCTCCCAGCATGCCGGCCTGTGCACAAAACCGAGTGCATTGATCTGAAACCAGGAACAGTTACCCTCCCAGCATGTAGGACTGTGTACACCACCCGAGTGCATTGATCTGTAAACCAGGAGCAGTTACTCCATCCAGCATGTAGGACTGTGTACCCCACCACAATGCATTGATCTTTAAACCAGGAGCAGTAACCCTCGCAGCATGTTGGACAGTGTACCACACCCCAGAGCCTTGATCTGTAACCCAGGAGCATTTACCCTCCTACAGTCTAGGACTGTGTACACCAACCCAGTGCAATGAACTGTAAACCAGGAGCAGTTATCCCCCAACATGGAGGACTCTGTACACCGCCCCAGTGAATTGATCTGTCAACGTGGAATAGTTACCCTCCCAGCATTTCGGACTATGTACCCCATAACAGTGCATTGATATATAAACCAGGAGCAGTTACCGCCCAGCATGTAGGACTGTGTACAACACCCCAGTGCATTGAAATGTAAACCAGGAGCAGTTACCCTCCCAGCATGTAGGACTGTGTACACCAGTGCATTGATCTGTAAACCCCTCCGAGCATGTTGGACTATGTACACTTCCCCAGTGCATTGATCTGTAATCCAGGAGCAGTTACCCTCCCAGCATGTAGGACTGTGTACAAAACCCACTGCATTGATCTGTAAACCAGGAGCAGTTACCCTCCCAGCATGTAGGACTGTGTACACCACCCCAGTGCATTGATCTGTAAACCAGGATCAGTTACCCTCCCATCATGTAGGAGTGTGTAATCACCCCAATGCATTGAACTGGAAACCAGGAGCAGTTACCCTTCCAGCATGGAGAGACTGTTTACACCAGCCCAGTACATTGACCTGTAAACCAGGAGTAGTTAGCGTCCCTGCATGAAGGACTGTGTACACCATCACAGTGCATTGATGTGTAACCCAGCAGCAGCTACCCTCCCAGCATGTAGGACTGTGTACACGATCCAAGTGCATTGATCTGTAAACCAGGAACAGTTACCCTCCCAGCATGAAGGACTATGTACAACACCCAGGTGCAGTGATCTGAAAAACTGTAGCGGTTGCCCTCTCAGCATGTAGGTCTTCATACACTACCCCAGTGCAATGATCTGTGATCCAGGAACAGTTACCCTCCCAGCATGTCGGACTGTATACACCATCCCAGTGCATTGATCTGTAAACCAGGAAAAGGTACCCTCCCAGCATGTAGGTCTGTGTACACCACCCGAGTGCATTGACCTGTAAACCACGAACAGTTACCCTCCCAGCATGAAGGACTGTGTACAACACCCCAGGGCATTGATCTGTAAAGCAGGAGCAGTGAGCCCCCCAGCATGAAGGACTGTGTACCCCACCCCTTTGCATTGATTTGTAAACCAGGAGCAGTTACCCGCCCAGCATGAAGGACCGTGTAGACCACCCCAGTGCATTGATTTGAAAACCAGGATCAGTTACCCTCCCAGCTTGAAGGGCTTTATAAAACACCTAGTACATTGATATGAATACGAGCAGCAGTTACCTTCTCAGCATGTCGGATTGTGTACATTACCTCTCTGCATTGATCTGAACACCAGGAACAGTTCCCCACCAAGGATGTACGACTGTGTTCCCCACCCCAATGCACTGATCTTTGCACCTGGAACATTTACCCTCCTACCGTCGAGGACTGTGTACACCAACCCAGTGCAATGAACTGTAAACCAGGAGCAGTTATCCCCCAACATGGAGGACTGTGTACACCACCCCAGTGCATTGATCAGTAAACCAGGAACAGTTACCCTTCCAGATTGTAGGACTGTGTCACCCACCCCAGTGCATTGATCTATAAACCAGGAGCAGTTACCGTCCCAGCATGTAGGACTGTGTACAACAACGCAGTGCATTGATCTTAAAACCAGAAGGAGATACACTCCCCGCATGTCGGACTGTGCACAACACCCCACTGCATTGATCTGTAAACTAGGAAAAGTTACTCCACCCAGCATGTAGGACTGTGTACCCCACCACAGTGCATTGATTTGTAACCCAGGAGTAGATAACTTCCAAACAAGTCGGACTGTGTATCCCACCCCAGTGCATTGACCTGTAAACCAGGATTCGTTACCATCTCAGCATGTAGGACTGTGTACCCCACCCCAGTGCATTGGCCTGTAAACCAGTAACAGTTACCTTCCCAGCATGTAGGACTGTGTACAACTCCCCAGTGCATTGATTTCTAAACCAGGAGCAGTTAGTGTCCCAGCATGAAGGACTGTGTACACCATCACAGTGCATTGATCTGTAACCCAGCCGCAGTTACCCTCCCAGCATGTAGGATTGTTTACACCACCCCAGTGCATTGATCTGTAAACCAGGAACAGTTACCCTCCCAGCATGAAGGACTATGTACAACACCCAGGTGCAGTGATCTGAAAAACAGTAGCACTTACCCTCCTAGCATGTAGAACTGTATACGCCACCCGAGTGCATTGATTTGTAAACCAGAAGCAGTTACCCTCCCAGCACGTAGGACAATGTACACAACCCCAGTGCATTGACCTCTAAACCAGGAGCAGTTACCATCCCAGCATGTAGGGACTGTGTACAACTCCCCAGTGCATTGATCTGTAAACCAGGAACAGTTACCCTCCCAGCATGAAGGACGATGCACTGATCTGAAAACCAGAAGCAGTAGGACAATGTATACAACCCCAGTGCATTGATCTGTAAACCAGGAGCAGTTATCATCCCATCATGTAGGGACTGCATACACCATCCCAGTGCATTGATCTGTAAACCACGAACAGTTCCCTCCCAGCATGGAGGACTGTGTACACCACCCCAGTGCATTGATCGCTAAGACAGGAGCAGTTACCCACCCAGCATGTAGGACTGTGCTCCCCACCCCACTGCATTGATGTGTACACCTGGACTATTTATCCTCCTACCGTCTAGGACTGTGTACCCCACCCCAGTGCATCGATCTGAAAACCAGCAGCAGTTACCTTCCCAGCATGTACGTCTGCATACACTACCCCAGTGCAATGATCGGTAAACCAGGAACAGTTACCCTCCCAGCATGTAGGACTGTGGGCACCACCCCAGTGCATTGATCTGTAAACCAGGAACAGTTACCTTCCGAGCATGTTGGACAGTTTACCACACCCTTAGGGCATCGATCTGAAAAACAGTAGCATTTACCCTCCTAGCATGTAGGTCTGCATACTTTACCACAGTGCAATGATCTGTAAACCAGGAAGAGTTTCCCTCCCAACATGTAGGACTGTGTACACCACAACAGTGCATTGATCTGTAAACCAGGAACAGTTCCCCACCAAGAATGTACGACTGTGTACACCACCCCAGTGCATTGATCTCTAAGCCAGGAGCAGTTAGCCCCCAGCATGTAGGACTGTTTTCCCTACCCCACTGCTTTGATCGGTGCACCTGGAGCATTTACCCTCCTACCGTCTAGGTCTGTGTACACCAACCCAGGACAATGAACTGTAAACCAGGAGCAGTTATACCCCAGCATGGAGGACTGTGTACACCGCCCCAGTGCATTGATCTGTAAACCAGGAACAGTTACCCTTCCAGATTGTAGGACTGTGTCCCCCACCCCAGTGCATTGATCTGTAAGCCAGGAGCAGTTACCCTCCCAGCACGTAGGACTTTGTACAACAACTCAGGAAGGTAACTGTTGCTGGTTTTCAGATCAATGCACTGGGGTGCATCCCTCCCTGCATGTAGGTCTGCAAACACTACCCCAGTGCAATGATCCGTAAACCAGTAAACATTACCCTCCCAGTATGTAGGACTGAGTACACCAACGCAGTGCATTGATCTGTAAACCAGGAGCAGTTACCCTCCCAGCATGTAGGACTTTGTACACCACCCCAGTGTTTTGATCTGTAAATCAGGAGCAGTTTCCCACCCAGCATGTAGGACTGTGTACAGCACCCCATTGCATTAATCTGTAGACCAAAAGCTGTTACCCACCCAGCAAGTAGGACTGTGTACCCCACCCCAGTGCATTGATCTGAAAACCAGCAACAGTTACCTTCCCAGCATGTAGGTCTGCATACACTACCCCAGTGCAACGATAGGTAAACCAGGAACAGTTACCCTCCCAGCATGTAGGACTGTGTGCACCACCCCAGTGCATTGTTCTGTAAACCAGGTGCAGTATCCCTCCCTGCATGTAGGTCGGCATACACTACCCAAGTGCAATGATCTGAAAAACAGGAGCAGTTACATTCCCAGCATGTAGGACTGTGTACCTCACCCCAGTGCATTGATCTGTAATCCAGGAGCAGTTATTCCACCCAGCATGTTGGACTGTACCCCACCCCAGTGCATTGATCTGTAAACCAGGAGCAGATACCATCCCAGCATGTAGGACTGTGTACCCCACCCCAGTGCATTGATCTGTAAATCAGGAGTAGTCCCCAACCCAGTATGTAGGACTGTGTATTCAACCCCAGTTCATTGATCTGTATACCAGGAGCAGTTACCCTCCCATCATGTCGGACTGTGTATACCACCCCAGTGCATTGATCTGTAAACCAGGAGCAGTTACCCTCCCAGCATGTAGGACCTTTGTACACCACCCCAGTGTTTTGACCTGTAAATCAGAGCAGTTCCCCACCCAGTATGTAGGACTGTGTACACCACCCCAGTGCATTGATCTGTAAACCAGGAGCAGTCACCCTCCCTGCATGTAGGTCGGCATACACTACCCAAGTGCAATGCTCTATAAACCAGGAGCAGTTACAATCCAGGCATGTAGGACTGTATACACCACCCGAGTGCATTGATCTGTAAACCAGGAGCAGTTACCATCCCAGCACGTAGGACTGTGTATACAACCCCAGTGCATTGATCTGGAAACCAGGAACAGTTACCATCCCAACATGTAGAACTGTGTACACCGCCCCAGTGCATTGATCTGTAAACCATGAACAGTTACCCTCCGAGCATTTGGACAGTTTACCACACCTTTAGGGCATTGATCTGAAAAACAGTAGCATTTACCCTCCCAGCATGTAGGTCTGCATACATTACCACATTGCAATGACCTGTAAACCAGGAAGAATTTCCCTCCCAACATGTAGGACTGTGTACACCACCCCAGTGCATTGATCTCTAAGCCAGGAGCAGTTCGCCACCCGCATGTAGGACTGTGTTCCCTACCCCACTGCTTTGATCGGTGCATCTGGAGCATTGACCCTCCTACCGCCTACGACTGTGTACACCAACCCAGTGCAATGAACTGTAAACCAGGAGCAGGTATCCCCCAGCATGGGAAACTGTGTACACCTCCCCAGTGCATTGATCTGTAAACCAGGAACAGTTACCCTTCCAGATTGTAGGACTGTGTCCCCCACCCCAGTGCATTGATCTGTAAACCAGGAGCAGTTACCGTCCCAGCATGTAGGACCTTGTACAACAACTCAGTGCATTGATCTGTAAACCAGGAGCAGCATCCCTCCCTGCATGTAGGTCTGCATACACTACCCCAGTGCAATGATCTGTAAACCGGAAAAAAATACCCTCCCAGCATGTAGGACTGAGTACACCAACGCAGTACATTGATCTGTAAACCAGGAGCAGTTACCCTCCCAGCATGGAGGACTTTGTGCACCACCCCAGTGTTTTGATCTGTAAATCAGGAGCAGTTCCCCACCAGCATTTAAGACTGTGTACAAGCACCCCATTGCATTCATCTGTAGACCAAAAGCAGTTACCCACCCAGCATGTAGGACTGTGTACAGCACCCCATTGCATTCATCTGTAGACCAAAAGCAGTTACCCACCCAGCATGTAGGACTGTGTACAGCACCCCATTGCATTCATCTGTAGACCAAAAGCAGTTACCCACCCAGCATGTAGGACTGTGTACAGCACCCCATTGCATT
>NW_025212525.1:4063-12692 GCF_004010195.1 Chiloscyllium plagiosum | reverse complement strand
ATTGATCTGTAAACCAGGAGCAGTTACCCTCCCAGCATGTTGGACTTTGTACACCACCCCAGTGTTTTGATCTGTAAATCAGGAGCAGTTCCCCAAACCAGTATGTAGGACCGTGTACACCACCCCAGTGCATTGATCTGTAAATCAGGAGCAGTTCCCCAAACCAGTATGTAGGACCGTGTACACCACCCCAGTGCATTGATCTGTAAATCAGGAGCAGTTCCCCAAACCAGTATGTAGGACCGTGTACACCACCCCAGTGCATTGATCTGTAAATCAGGAGCAGTTCCCCACCCAGTATGTAGGACTGTGTACACCACCCTAGTGCATTGATCTGTAAACCAGGAGCAGTCACCCTCCCTGCCTGTAGGACTATGTACCCCACCCCAGTGCATTGCTCGGGACCACTGTCTTAGATCGTTGCCCATCGTGGGTATTCTTGCATCCTGTGCTGGAAGTGACAGGATGTACAGCTCCCACCCCTTTACCTCTCCATATATGCATTGTGCCCCGACAAGGGGGTTCTGTGGTTGTGAACATCACTGTCACAGAGAGAGATGGCGGTGGAATCAGTTTAACTACCGTCACATGTAAGGAATTTGTGAAATAGACAGAGATGGGGGATACTGATAGACAGTGCCATGTAAGGATGTATTCCCAGGTTTCAGAATTCTGAAGTGTGGACACTTCGATAGCATCCTGTAACATGAGCCAGTCTTCCCAGGAAAGATGGGAAAATGGGATATTTGAGCATTTGTTCTACAGCTTTGTAAATGGGAGTGGTTTCAACAGAATCTATGACTCACTGGGCTGAATCAAACAAAAAACTGTCTCAGTGCCATTTGCATTGCGTGTGACAGAGGGGTTGTCTGCACGAGGCTGAGCTAGTTTCCTGGTGCTAACGTATCAAACTCACCTCATTAACGACCCACCCCACCCCATGGTGTCCGACTCATTCAATACCAGCCCGATTCTTCCACCCATCATGGCTGGAGGTACACACTATCGCCCCGATGCCCCTGGATATTCCTTGGTCCCTGACACTGGTGCCATCTTTAAAAGGCCAAGGGCCTTGTGGTTGAGCTTTCTCAGTTTGGAGCTGCCCTGCACATTTTCCCCGAGCATGACAGATAAAGGGTAATTACACCACAGTTTGTCGACAGGGGCACGGAGGCCTTGGTGGCTGGGCTGGTACAGAGGGGGACCATTCTCTTCCCAGAGGGGGCCACACCACCAGACCCACCGAGCATGGTCTGAGCTCACCACCCAGCTCAGTGCAGTATCTGCCGTCTGAAGAAATGCCCAGCAAAACAGGACAAGCATCAATAACCTTACACGTTCTGTCAGGATGAGACTCACCATGTTCGCTCTGCTCCCTCACACTCACTGTATAACACCTTCCCACCCCTCCGTGCTCTCTCTCTCTCTCCCTCTCTCTCTCCCGCTCTCTATCCCCTCTCTCTCCCTCTCTCTCCCTCCCTCCCTCCACTTTACCCCCCGACATTAACAAAATTGCATGGATACAACACTGTGGACTGACACCCTCTGGACCCCTCACCATGACCCCGTCCCCCACCTACACTAACACTAACACTAACACTAGGGCCACCCACTCCCACCCTCCCTCCCTCCCTCCCCTTCTCCCATTCCAGGAGAAACAGCCTGGAATAGGACAGAAATGGCCAAGCTTGGTGGTGGAGTACCCGATATCCGTTCCCTCACCCCCTCTCCCAGCCATGTGGGGAGGACCCTGTTTCGAGCCGGAGAGGACCGGGACGCCTCGTGTGGAGATTCTGCAACATCTATGTCCCACCGACCGAGTAAGGAGCAATGTTCTTTGAAGGGCAATTCTCACTTTAAACCCACTGGCAGCTCCGTTTCCCCCGGCACAACTTAGAAGCCGTGGTCCTGATGCCATCTCCCTTTTGTGTCGAACTGGTACAAATGGAATCCCCACGGTCTCGGTGGGCAGGAGGGTGGGCTCACAACACATCGTCACCACCACCTCCCAGGTAGGGAGCTCTGAGACTCCCTCCTACACCTCCCCCTGTAAACAGCTCAGACACTGAAACTAATCTGTGATAGTTACTGCTCTCCCCACTTGTACTGACATCTTCTACAATCTATGTTCATATACACCAAGGGCCGTCTGCTTGTGCACCTCCTTTATAACGGTACGGCCTGTATTAAACTGCCTTTCAATGTCCTTCCTACCACAGTCCATCACCTCACACTGCTCTGCACTGATCCCCAACTGCCTTATAACTGAACACTACACCAGCGTGTCACTGTCCTGTTACTTTAGACTTTACATTTCTTCCAGGTTCGGTGCCATCTCCAAGCATTGAGATTGTCATAGCGTCACAGTCCCCATGAAACAACTGAAATCCTGCCCCACATACACGAGTGTGGCCAAGTGAAATATTGCTGTCAATGGAGCAACAAAAATCCTGACATATACGAGACAGAGTAGATGAAATATTGACAAACCACAGCGCAAGAGAAATCCGAATAGGTTCCACTTATCGATATTCATCAGGGTATAATGTGATGAATTTGAAATTGTGTACTGTACCTTTTAGCGAGGGTGAACGCTGTTCTGAACTGAGAGCTTACAAGCACCTGTGGTATGAGAGGATGGCAGACCCAGAAACAATATATTGCAATAGAGCTGGAGTCGGGTAATAAGCATTTAAGAGAAAGGGGACCCCAGAGTTGTGAATTTCTGATGTAAAATGTTCACTTTCAGAGTTAAAACATACATTGATGTTTTTATTTAAACAGTGGGATTTGGGTGTTCTCTGTCCCTCATATTTTAACAGTTTACAAGGCGAATTGAGCATTTCTTTATGTTTAGTTTAAGTTACCAGATGAGCTTCACGCAGTGCACTAACCATTCCCGTGTGTGTCTCTGTGTGTCTCTGTGTGGGGCAGGTATGGCTGTCTCTGTGGTGCTTAAAGTGATGCAATGCCACCATCAGCTGGCCCCTCCACGCCAATGCACAGGCATTGGCAGAGGGTGAAAACCAACAGCGATACATTCAGAGATGGGGAGGGAGAGGGCAGCTGCTCACAGCACCATCCAAACTGATGTCTTATCCATGTACTGATCTAAATGTCCTTTAAACGTTGTAACTGTCCCTGCTTTCACCACTTGCTCTGGGAGTTCATTCCACACACAAGCCAGCTTCTGTCTAAAATAATTACCTCTCATGACTTCTATAAATCTTTTTCCTCGCGTCTTAAAATATCCCTGAGTTTGAATCCCCAATTATAGAGAAAAGACATCAGCCCTTCAGCTTCTCTGTACCCCTCATGATTTTATAAACCTCTGTAAAGTTACCCCTTAATCTCATACTCTCCAGTGAAAAACGTCCCAGCCTATCCAGCCTCTGCTTATAGCTCACTCCCTCCATTCCCAGCAACATCCAAGTTAATCTCTTCTGAACCCTCTCCAGCTTAGTAATGTCAAGGTCAGTAATATCAAAGTGAACAGTCAAGGTATTTTCTAAGGGTAGGGGAGTCCAAAACTAGAGGACATAGGATTAAGCTGAGTGGGGAACATTTAAAAGTGACCAAAGGAGCAGCTTTTTCACCCAGAGGGTGGTATGCCTATGGAATGAGCGGGCAGGGTGACCAGACTTGACATAGTATTCCAAAAGGGGTCTCACAAAGGTCCTTTCCAACCTCAACATGACGTCCCAATTCCGATACTCAAAGGTCTGACCTGTGAAGGCAAGTGTGTTAAACACCTCCTTAACCACACTATCTATATGAGATGGAAATTTTAAAGAATCCTGCTCTAGTTTGATTTACCAAATCCAATACCTCGCATTAATCCTAACTAAACTCCATCTGCCACCCCTCAGCCCAGTTTGTGATATTACTGCCACCTCCCCCTCCCCCTTCAATTTTAAAATGCACATCCCCCTCTCCAGGGAGCCTGCACACTCCGTACTTGATTTTCACAAAGAAAATCAAGCTTGGTTTGCCTTGTGTGGTTCGAGGGAGGAGACACAGATTGCAGACACAGTCAGTGAGGAGGAGACGCTGGACATTAATCAGGAGCATGGTATCATTTCATGGTTTTAGGAAGAGGCAGTCACACGTTAGAGGTGGGTTGTACTGATCGGTGTTTTAGGACCAGAAATTAAGCTCTTCCTTCGTCTCTGGTGTTCAGTAATAAATATCCATTTGAGACCCTTCATTGGGCCGAGTATGGCTGCAGGATTTTTTCCCCTAATATTGCAGACTACAGATAATAGCGATTAAATATGTTCATCGTTAATTTCGGTAGCACAGCGCGTGCACTCAATATCCTTGAGTTGAGACAAATATCTTGCATTTGTTTAACAATACAAAGTGTTTTGTGAAGTTCAGTAATGATAACCTGATTATAATAAATCCACACCGAGCTGAAAGTGGGCATAAAATATGATCCAAAATCTGGGTATGGTAGTTGTAGTGAGTAGTGTCCCTGTCTCTGAGCCAGAGCTCTGAATTTGATTCCAATTCCTGAACTTGTGTGGTAGTGTTCCTAGCTCTGGACTAGAAGGCCTGGATTCAAGTCGTGCCTGTTGCAGAGGTATGTCACAGCATGTCAGAACAGGCTGATGTGCAAACACACAGGAGAATAATGCTACAGTTTTATGGGTATTGCAGAGTGATACTAGTGTCCCTACCTCCGGGCGCAAAGGTCGAGGTGTAAATCCCACAGAAGTGTCTCATGATACATCTGAACAAACTGATGAAAATGGATTTAGAATTGTGACCCGATGGAGAAGGAAGAGGTGTCAGTATTGACTTTCAGAATTTAGGCCCAGGATGGCTGAAAGTCCAGCTGTTCGTGTTGATTGGGGTCACAGTTCGCAGCAGTAGCGGTTTATAAAATCAGAACGGTCCTGGATAGACTGAGTAATCAGGGATTTTTTCCCCAGTTTAGGGGCGTCCAAAACTAGAGGGGTTTGGTTGAAAGTGAGAGGGGAAAGGTTTTGATGAGGCCTAAAAGGCGCCATTTCACGCAGAGGGTGGTGTGCGTATGGAATGAGCTGCCTAGGAAGTGGTGGAGGCTGGAACAAATACAGCATGTAAAAGGCATCTGGGTACTGACAGACCTGCCGAGCTTTTCCAGAAATTTCTGTATTTCTTTAAAAAATGCATTCATTTTAACACAGGTATTCTGAATACATGAAACATTTATTTTTGTTAATGACGCAGGGCCCTGTAAACATATTTCAAATCGACCAAGACCATTTGCTGCTAAGGGTATAGATCTGTGTATGACAGCAGCAATGATGCACCTACATGGAGCAGGGAATGTGATGGATACATAGTTTGGATAATGTACAAGGAGACCTCACCTGATCCAGTTTGGGATAGGATCACATCTGGGATTGAATCATTAGAATGATTCAACTCAGAGAGGGAGAAAATGTAATCTGCCTGAGAAGGCATGGCCTATTGCACTCTCTCTCCTTCATTGTTCCTCATCCCAGCAATGTGTGCGAGCTAATCAAAGCTCTACAGTCATCGTTACCATTCTTATTTTTATAGAATCCCTGCAGTGTTCAAACAGGCCCTTCAGCCCAACAAGTCCATTCCAACCTTCCCAAAATATTCCTCTATATTTACCCATGACTAATGCACCAACCCTAGAAATCTCTGAACACTACGGACAATTTAGCATGACCAATCCACCTGACCTACACAGTTTTAGCTGTGGTAGGAAACTGGAGCATCTATTAGAAGCTCACACAGTCACAGGGAGAATATGCAAACTCCACACAGACAGTCACCCAAGGCTGAAATCGAACCCAAGTCCCTGGTGCTATGAAGCAGCAGTGCTAACCACCGTGCTACCCTTTGGGTGATCCATGACCTGCATTCATTGGAATTTCCTCACTGCCTAAAGCAAAGGGAATTCAGCCAAATCCAACTCTCCCAGGATGAAATCTCATTGCTAGCAGCTGTGTGAGTACAATATCATCAGAAGCAGGATAACGTTTTGGATAATCTCGCAATTTTTCCTTTTGACATGAGTTCCAATAATATCTGGACAAAGTTCTTTCAAGTTAAACTTGCAGAGAGGGAGAGAGAGAGAGAGTCAGAGTCCCAAAACAGATCCTTGCAGAACACCGCCAGGAACTGCATTCCAAGATGAACCTTTACCATCAACTACTACCCTCTGTCTTCTTCCAACCTGCCAATTCCTAATCCAAACCTTCAACCCACCCTCAATGCCATACCTCCGTATTTTTTGCAACAGCCTGCCATGGGGAACCTGATCAAATGCCTAACTAAAATCCATACACACCACATCTACCGCTTTACCCTCGTCCACCTCCTTAGTCACCTTCTCAAAGAATTCAATAAGGTTTGTGAGGCACGACCAGACCTTCACAAAACCATGCTGACTATCCTTGATCACATTATTCCTATCCAGATGTTCATAAACTCTATTCCTTACAATTCTCTCTAAGACTTTGCCACACCAGAAGTGAGACTCACCGGCCTATTGTTACTCGGGTTATCCCTACTCCCTTCTTCAACAAGGGAATGTTACATTTAACATTTGTTGTGAGCACTGGAGGAGTGGGACTAGAAAAGAAAACAGAGACCCAAAAAGCCAGGCAACTATAGACCGGTGAGCTTGATGTCAGTGGTGGGTAAGTTGTTGGAGGGGATTCTGAGGGATAGCATTTACATACATTTGGGAAGGCAAGCGCTGATCGGGGTAGACAACGTGTCTTTCTGCATGGGAAATCATGTCTCATTAATTTGGTTAAGTTTTTTGAAGAGATAACAAAGAAGATTGATGAAGGCAGTTTGGTAGATATTGTCTATATGGACTTCAACAAGGTGTTCATTTAAAGAACAAACAGCAAAAAAAAAATTACAGCCCAGGAACAGGCCCTTCGCCCTCCAAGTCTGAGCCGATCCAAATTTCCTGTCTAAATCTGTAGCCCAATTCCTAATCATTTGTCTTCTTCTGCTCCCCACCTACTTATGCATCTGTCCAGACGCATCTTAAATTAATCTACCATGCCTGCCTCTACCACCTCTGCTAGCAGCACGTTCCAAACGCCCACCACCCTCTGTGTGAAGTACTTACCGCGTGTATCGCTCTCACTTTGAAAGCACGACCATCCGTTACTGAATCCTTCACCCTGGGAAAAAGCCCCTCTCTATCCACCCTGTCTGTACCCTTCATGATTTTGTAAACCTCAATCAAGTTCCCCCTCAATCTCCTTTTTTTCTACGGAAAATAAACCTAACCTACTCAGCCTCTCCTCATAGCTAGCATTTCATTCTGATTGATAGACAGATTAGTAAGTTTGTTTCAATCACATGGGAGACAGAGGATGCTAGTCACAATTGGCTTGAAGGAAGAAGGATATTTTTCAGACTGGAGGCTTGCGAGCAGCAGTGTGCTGTAAGAATCAGTACTGAGTTCACTGCATTTCATCATTTATGTAAAGGATTTAGATGTGAATATTGGGGCCATAGTTAGTAAGTTTACAGATTACATCAGAAAGGTGGTGTAGTAGATTATCTCAGAGTACAACGAGACCACCATTAGATGGGACAAAGGGGCAAGGAGTGACAGATGAAGTTTAATTTAGATAAATACGAGGTTTTGCATTTTGTGAACACAAACCAGGGCAGAAATTATACTCTTAATGGTAAGGTCCTGGGGAGTGTTGTGGAACAATGGGACCTAGGGATGCAGGTACATTGCTACTTGAAAGTGGAGTCGCAGGTAGACAGAGTGGTGCAGAACACATTTGTCACATTTGCCGTAATCAGTCAGAGCATTGAATATAGGGGTTGTGGTGGCATGTTGTATCTGTACAGGATGTTGGTGAGGCCACTTTAAGAATACTGCGTACAACTCGGGTTTCTGCAGAAATGATTTACACACAGATGTTCCAGGTCTGGTAGTTTGAGCTTCATGGAGAGGTTGATTAGGTTGAGGTGCTTTCTCCTGGAGTGTCAGAGGCTGAGGGGTGACATTATAGAGTTTCATAAAACCATCAGGGGCATGGATATTCTGAATAGCCATGTTCTGCTCCCCAGGACAGGGGAGTCCAGAACAAGAGGGCATAGGCTGAAGACGGGAGGGCGAATGATTTAGAAGGGACCTGTGTTTCACACAGAGAGTGGTGTGTGTACAGAAAGTGCTGTCAGAGGAAGTGCTGAAGGCGGTTACAATCGCACATTTAAAAAACATCGGAAAGAGGAGGGATATTGGCCAAATGCTGGCAAATAGGACTGGATCAGATTTGTTACCTGATCGGAGTGAACAGATTGGACTAACGCGTCTGTTTCTGTTCTGCATGACTCTCTGATTCTACGAGAAGGATGACGAATAATTCTGAATGGACCATTCAAGTCAGAACTCTCTTCACTGGAAGTTTATCGTGTCTCTATGTTCACATTGATTGAAAGCTGCATTTGTTAAATATTTGAAAGAGAAGTGAGTCATGCATAATGGGATGCAGACAGGAAAGTGGGGCTGACACCCCAACCTGATCAGCCACAATCTTAGTGCCTGGTGGAGAAGGCTCAAAGTATCTAATGACCCACTCCTGCTCCTCAGTCCCATGTTTTTGTGTTCCATTCTGCCCCT
>NW_025212525.1:0-3755 GCF_004010195.1 Chiloscyllium plagiosum | reverse complement strand
CCCCAAGTCCCTCCCCCCTACCTTTTATCTTAGCCTGCTTGGCACACCTTCCTCATTCCTGAAGAAGGGCTTATGCCCGAAGCGTCGATTCTCCTGCTCCTTGGATGCTGCCTGACCTGCTACGCTTTTCCAGCAACACATTTTTCAGCTCTAAGTTGGATAAGCCAGTTGTGAATGGAAGTGATTTTTCATTGTTATTCTGCTCTCTATCACAAATTTGTCAAATGAATAATGAGGAGCAAATTATCTCCTGAGACAGTGAAACAATTGCACAATGAGAAAAGAAAAGAAATTATGATCATAATTCAACATATTTTTACAGGCAATATATTTCTCTAAAACTGTAAAATGGTCTTTTTTGCTGTGCCCCTATTGTGTTACCTGTGTTTGTTTTTCAGTTTCTAGGAAATGAATAACACATGTTTGGACATCAACCCTCAGCTGGAGAAGTATTACCTTCCAACCATGTATGCAATAGAGTTCCTTTTAGGACTGGTCGGCAACCTTTCTGTGATATGGGGCTACTTATTCTGTCTGAAGGAATGGAAGTGCAGCAACATCTACCTTTTCAATCTTTCCGTCACCGACCTGACTTTCATTTGCACCCTTCCCATGCTTGTCGTCTACTATGCCAAAGGCAACAAGTGGGTTTTTGGTCACCTCATGTGTACATTAAATAGATACATCCTACACGCGAACATGTACATCAGCATCTTGTTTCTCACCTGCATCAGCATCGATCGGTACCTGCTGGTGGTGAGTCCAGTGAAGCTTCACCATTTTCAGAAAAAGTGGAACGCTGTTGTAATCTGTCTCAGCATTTGGGTTTTTGTAACACTGGAGTTGGTGCCTCTCTTCATTTTTATTGATGTTCATGCAATAGGTAAGAAGTCCTCCTTCCAGTGTTTGGATTATGCCAGCTCAGGAAATCCCTCCCAGAGTCTGATTTACAGCATCTGCCTCACAGTTTCTGGTTATCTCTTACCGCTCTGCGTCATGTTTTTCTTCTACATCCAAACTGCACGCAGCCTTAAGAAAATAATGCAACAGCGCACCAAGGTTCAGGTGGAAAAGCCGCTTACCTTGGTCATATTGGCCATTGTCATTTTCTTGATATTCTTTACTCCTTATCACATAATGCGCAATGTTCGTATTGCTTCCCGAGTGGAGAACAGCACCATGTCAGAGTGCAGCAAATTAGCTGTAAAGGCTCTGTACACTATCACAAGGCCCATAGCTTTCCTCAACTCCATTACAAACCCCATTTTCTACTTCATGTTGGGGGATAAGTTCAGGGAGCAGTTTTTCAGCAGGCTGAGAAGCATCTTCTTAAGAAAGCCTGAGGTAACCAATCAGAAAGAGGAAGGTTTCAACAGGTCAACTGGGTTAAACAAATGCTGAGACCTGATAATTCTGTAAATAAGTCAAATAATTCATAAATCTCTCCATTACAGTGGTTTCCCCACTTCATGTTTGGGAGTGATGCTTTGATGTGTCAAAAGTTGTCTTTGATTTGTCAAAAGTTGTCTTTGATGTGTCAAACATTGTGTTGCTGTTGTATCAGGATGGCAGAAGACAAATGTGATTTTTAATTGATTTTAGATTATTTTTTCCCCTGTATTCATTCCTGTACTGCTATTCATTAACATTTAAAAATAATTGCAGCTCGAAGCTGTAAATGGTAAGAATGTTTAAATATGATAATAGCATCCACAGCATTGCTATAACATTATGATATGTGTAGTTAAATTATGCCTGTATAGCTTTGGACGATTACTGTGTGCATTATGACATTCCTTCCTCTCCACGTGGAAGTCACAGCTTTAGCTGTGAAAAAGGTCAGGAATGTTGAAAGCAAGAAATGCAGCCTTGGACTCAGGATTGCAAATACAACTTGGCTACCAGCTCAAATGCAAGAGATCTTATTCATCTCATCAGCACATCACCATCGTGTATTCCTTAAAACTGTGCCCAAAATTGTGGAAATACTCAATGATTTTCAATGTTATGATCAATGCATTGAGAAAGTCGAACTCATGTTTAAAGTGGAATCATTTTGCAATGATTTGAAAATTACCCTTCATCAGTTTGACACATGGAGGACTGTCTTTCTAAGCATAATGTAATTGCTGTCACAAACAGTAAAAACTGATGAAGAATCGTCCAGGTTCGAAACGTTAGTTTCTTGTCTCTCCACAAATGCTGCCTGACCCACTGTGATTTCAAGCGCTGTTTGTTTTCAATAAAAGCACCAGGTCATTTTAAGAATTGCACAGTCTTGCTTCTCATTTTAATTTGGCCTCAGTATTTTTTGCAACTTTCTCTTACTCCTGTGCCAGACACTCTTCACACTGACAATGACTCAGTTATGCTGGTATTAAGCAATCACAGTTTCAATGCCCTCCGAAAATGTCAATCTGGACAGATTCACATTCTACAAAGCCAAAGACTGAAATCTTGGGTGTAATTCCATGTGATAATTTTAGTCTCAAACTTACAGACTGAAGCACACCTTCATTGAGATCAATGGCACAAACTATGCACAATAGTATCCTTCCACATATTTTACTGGATTTTGGCAGATTGAGTGATGCTGTCATAGTCCCCAGATCAACACATCAAGCCTCCATATCCCCCATTTCACAAAATACACAATAGAATAAGGTATCCTTCAGAAATGGAATTAATTGAATTTAATCAGGATCTATGTTGTTTTAAATCACACAACACCAGGTTATAGTCCAACAGGTTTAATTGGAAGCACTAGCTTTCGGAGAGCTGCTCCTTCATCAGGTGATAAAGGAGAGGCGCTCCTAGAGCTAGTGTGCTTCCAATTAAACCTGTTGGACTATAACCTGGTGTTGTGTGATTTTTAACTTGTACACCCCAGTCCAACACTGGCATCTCCAAATTATGTTGGTTTAAATCAGTAGTTACTTGGAGGTATTGAGCATAAAACAAAATTATGGTGGTGTTTAGTACAGATTCAAATTTCAAAATGGGTTTGCACGTTGCTAAAAAATTCTAGGGTATAAATGCAGTTTGGATTATATGAATTTTTTGACTGAGGGTTAAACTGAGAGAGCAGCAGATAAATTGAATATAAAAATGAAGACAGGATTGCAAAAGGATGACGTGATTCAAGAATTTTGAAATAGAGGTGAAAACTGAACTTGAAGTCTCTTCACAAGAACTAGTTCAAGAATGAGAGGAAAAGGAAAAAAAAATCATTTGATTTTTGAATGGACCTTTCAGATTTTTAAAGTTGATCTTGCTCTTTATGCACCTTCTCTGCAGCCATTACTTTGTATTTCTCACTTTGTTCTATTATCCTAATGCTCACTGTATGGTACGATCTGCCTGTACTGCACACAAAAGAAAACTTTGCACTGTACCTCGGTACATGTGACAATAATGAATCAAATCAAATTAAATCAAATCAAGTCAAGAAATGGTCAGTAAGTTTGCAGATGACACCAAAATTGGCAGTGTAATGGACAGTGAAGGAGGTTACCTCAGAGTACAACGGGATCTTGATCAGATGAGTCAGTGGACCAAGGGGTGGCAGATGAAATTTAATTTTGATGAAGGTAGGTCCTGTATTTTGGAAAGGCAAATTAGGACAGGACTCATATACTTAATGGTAAGGTCCTGGGAGAGTTGCTGAACAAAAAGACCTTGGCGTGCAGGTTCATAGTTACTTGAAAGTAGAGTTGCAGGTAGATAATATATTGAAGAAAGCATTTGGTATTCTT
>NW_025212524.1:18357-25857 GCF_004010195.1 Chiloscyllium plagiosum | reverse complement strand
GATATATGTGTTTGTTTAACCAGCCAGCACAGTGTCAGTGCCCTATAATGAGCAGACTCGAAAGCTCCTGGTTATATATACATATCAGCCGGCATAGAATCAATGCACTAAAATGAGGATACTTTTGAGGGTTGCTTTTCGGAGGGTTGGTGTGGTCTTGTTGGGCCAAAGGGCCTGTTTCCACACTGTAAGTAAGTAATCTAATCTTAAAAAAAAGTCAGTGTCCAAAACTGAGGAGACCTTAAATATCCGTTTTATATGTATTTCACCAGAAGACACAGAGCCATTGCCCTAAACTGTAAAGACTCTAAATCTCCTGGTTATATCTATTTATTTAACCAGCCAGCCCAGTGTCAGTGCTGCAAACTGAAGAGATACAAAATATTGTGGTTATAAAAAAATTAATCTGCCACCACACAGTCAGTGCCTGAAAATGAGGAGACTCTAAATCTCCTGGTTACAAACATGTATTTATCCATCCAGCACATAGTCTGAGCCCCAAACTGAGGAGACTCGAAATCTCGTAGTTATATATATATGTATTTAACCCGTCAGCCCACAGTCAGTGCCCTTAACTGAGGAGACTCTAAATCTATTGATTATGTATAGTTATTTAACCAGCCAGTTCAGAGTCAGTGCCCTATAATGGAAAGACACTGAATCTCCTGGCTATATATATTTATTTAACCAGCGAGCACAGAGTCAGTGCCTAAACTGTGGAGATTTTAAATCTCCTGGATATATATGTTTATTTAACTAGCCAGCACAGAGTCAATGCCTTATCTGAGGAGACTCTAAATCTCCTGGCTTTTTTATAGTTAACCAGCCAGCAAATAGTCAGTGTCCTAAATTGAGGATACTCCATCTATCCTGCATATATTCAAGTATTTATCCATCCAGCACATAGTCTGAGCCCTAAACTGAACAGATTCTAAATCACCTGGTTTTTATCTGCTTATTTAACCAGCCAGCACAGAGTCAGTACCCTAAAATGAGGAGACTAAATCTCCTGGTTATATATATTTAACCAGCCAGCACAGAGTCAGTGCCCTAAACTGAGGAGGCTGTAAATCTCCTGGTTACATGTATTTATTTAACCAGCCAGCACAGAGTCAGTGCCCAAAACTGAGGAGACCTTAAATATCCTGTTTATATATATTTCACTAGAAGGCACAGAGTCAGTGCCCTAAACTGAAAAGACTCTAAATCTCCTGGTTATATCTATTTATTTAACTAGCTGGACCAGAGTCAGTGCTCCAAACTGAGGAAACACTTTTATGATGATAAAAATTTTAACCAGCCACCACACAGTCAGTTCCTGAAAATGAGGAGACAATGAAACTCCTGGTTATGTACATGTATTTATTCATCCAGCACATAGTCTGAGCTCCAAACTGAGGACACTCGAAATCTCGTAGTTATATATATTTATTCAACCCGACAGAGCACAGTCAGTGCCCTAGACTGATGAGACTCTAAATCTCCTGGTTATATATATTAAAACAACAGGTACAGAGTTGATGCCCTTCACTGAGGAGACTCTCAATCTCCTAGTTATATATGTTTATTTAACCAGACAGAACAGAGTCTGTGCGCTATAACGAGCAGACTCTGAATCTCCTGGTCATATACATTCATTTAATCAGCCAGCATAGAATCAGTGCCCTAAAATGAGGAGACTAAATCTCCTGGTTATATATATTTACCTTGCCAGCACAGAGTCAATGCCCCATAATGAGACGACTCTAAACCTACTGGTTATATATATTTATTTAAACAGCGAGCACAATGTCAGTGCCAAAAACTGTGGAGATTTTAAATCTCCTGGATAAATTTGTTTATTTAACTAGTCAGCACAGAGTCAGTGCCCTATAATGTAAAGACTTTGAATCTCCTGGTTATATATATTTATTTAACCAGCCAGCACAGAGTCAGTGCCTTACCTGAGGAGACTCTAAATCTCCTGGGTTTTTTTTTTATATTTAACTGGCCAGCACAGAGTCAGTGCCCTAAACTGAGGAGACTCCATGTCTCCTGCATATATACAAGTATTTATCCATCCAGCACATAGTCTGTGCCCTAAACTGAACAGACTCGAAATCACCTGTTTTTATCTATTTATTTAACCAGCCAGCAGAAAATCAGTGCCCTAAACTGAGGAGACCCTAATTCTTCTGGTTATATATATTTATTTAACCAGCCAGCACAGAGTCAATGCCCAAAACTGAGGAGATCTTAAATATAGTTTTTAAATATATTTCACATATATATCCATGAGATTTGAAGTCTTCACGGTTTAGGACACTGACTCTGTGGTGGCAAGTTAAATAAACATATATATATATATATCCAGAAGATTTAAAATCTCCACAGTTTTGTGCACTGACATTGTGCTCGCTGGTTAAATAAATATATATAACCAGAAAATTTAGAGTCTGTTCAGTTAAGGGCACTGACTCTGTGCTGGCTGGTTAAATATATAGAACCAAGAGATTTAGTCTCCTCATTTTAGGATACTGATTTTATGCTGGCTGATTAAATGAATGTATTTGACCAGGAGATTTAGAGTCTGCTCGTTATAGGGCACTGACTCTGTTCTGACTGGTTAAATAAACATCCCCGGAGTTTCTCAGAGCCACAGCCCGCTCGGAGTGAGCACGGGTCCGGACAACTCCGAGTCTATCTGAGTTGTGGAGATTGAGAGTCTCCTCAGTGAAGGGCATTAACTCTGTGCCTGCTGTTTTAACATATATAACCAGGAAATTTAGAGTCTCATCAGAATAGGACACTGATTGTGGACTGGCAGGATAAATAAATATATATAACTATGGATATATATGTTTATTTCACCAGCCAGCACAGAGCCAGTGCCCTATTATGCGAAGACTCTAAAACTCCTGGTTATATCTATTTATTTAACAAGCAAGCACAATGTGAGTGCCCAAAACTGTGAAGATGTTAAATCCACTGGATATATGTTTATGTAACTCGCCAGCACAGAGTCAGTGCCCTAAAATGAGAAGATTCCATGCCAGTATTTATCCATCCAGCACATCGTCTGAGCCCTAAACTGAACAGACTCTAAATCACCTGCTTTTATCTGTTTATTTAACCAGCCAGCACAGAGTCAGTGCCCAAACCTGAGGAAACACTAAATATTATGGTTATAACCATTTTAAACTGCCATCACACAGTCAGTGCCTGAAAATGAGGAGACTCTAAATCTCATGGTTCTATACATATATTTATCCATCCAGCACATAGTCTGAACCCCAACCCGAGGAGACTCAAAATCTCCTAGTTATATATATTTATTTAACCCGCCAGTCCATCGTCAGTGCCCATAACTGAGCAGACTCTAAATCTCCTAGTTAAATGTATTAAAGCAGCAGGCACTGCTGAGAAGACTCTAAATCTCCTGGTTATGCGCTTTTATCCAGACAGCCCAGACTCAATGCCCCAAACTGAGGAGACTCTAACTCTCCTGTATATAAAAATTGTAACCAGCCACACATAGTCAGTGCCCTAAACTGAGGGAAATCTAAATCTCTTGGTTATATATAATTAAGCAGTCAGCCCAGAGTCAGTGCCTTAACTGAGGAGACTCTCAATCTACTGGTTATAGAAATTTAAACAGAAAGCATTGAGTCTGTGCGCTAAACTGAGGAGACTCTAAATCTCCTGGTTATATTTATTTAAAAAGACAGCACAGAGTCAGTGCCCTTCACTGAGGATACTCTAAATCTCGTGGTTATATTTATTTAAACAGACAGCACAGAGTTAATGCCCCAATCAGAGGAGACTCTAACTCTCCGGGTTAGACATATATATGTATTTAAACACACGGCACAGATTCAGTGCCCTATAATGAGCAGACTCTAAATGTCTTGGTTGCGTATATTATTTAATCATCAAGCACAGAGTCAGTGTCATAAACTGAGGAGACCATAAATCTTCTAGTTATTTATATTCACTTAACCATCCAGCAGAAAGTCAGTGCCCTAAACTGAGGAGACCCTAAATCTTCTAGTTATTTATATTCACTCAATTATCCAGCAGAAAGTCAGTGCCCTAAACTCTGGAGACTCTAAATGTCCTAGTTATACATATATATTTATTTAACCAGCCAGCAAAGAGTCAGTGCCCTAAACTGAGCAGACTCTACATATCCTGGTTATATTTATTTAAACAGACAGCACAAAGTCAGTGCAATTAACTGAGGAGCCTCTAAATCTTGTGGTTATATTTATTTAAACAGACAGCACAAAGTCAGTGTAATTAACTGAGGAGCCTCTAAATCTCCTCGGTATGTCTATTTATTTAATGAGCCTGCCTGAGTCAGTGCCCCAACTGAGAAGACTCTAAATATTCTGGTTATAAAAAGTTAAACCAAACACCACACAGTCAGTGCCTGAAAATGAGGGGACTGTAAATCTCCTCGGTATGTCTATTTATTTAACCAGCCAGCCCAGAGTCAGTGCTCCAATTGAGAAGACTCTAAATATTCTGGTTATGAAACGTTTAACCAGGCACCACACAGTCAGTGCCTGAAAATGAGGAGATTCAAAATCTCCTGGTTATATATAATTAACCACCTAGCACAGAGTCATTTCCTGAAACTAAGGAGACTCTAAATCTTCTTGGTTATATGCGTGCAATATATCCATTAGCGCATAGTCTGAACACTAAACTGAGGAGACTCGAAATCTCCTAGTTATGTATATTTATTTAACCCACCAGCCCACAGTCAGTGCCCTTAACTAAGGAGACTCTGAAACTCCTGATTATATATATTTAAACGGCAGGCACAAAATTAGTGCCCTTAACTGAGGCGACTCTCAATCTCCGTGTTTTATATATATTTAACCAGCCAGCACAGGGTCAGTGCCCTATAATGAGCAGACGCTAAACCTCCTGGTTATATAGATATCAGCCAGCATCGAATCAGTGATCTAAAATGAGGAGACTCTAAATCTCTTGGTTATATACATGTATTTATCCATCCAGCACATAGTCTGAGCCCCAAACCGAGGAGACTCAAAATCTCATAGTTAGATACATTTTTTTTTTCCCATCAGACCACAGTCAATGCCCTGAACTGATGAGACTCTATGGTTCCCGGTTGTATATATTAAAACAGCAGGCACAGAGTTAATGCTCTTCACTGAGGAAACTCACAATCTCCTGGTTATATATGTTTATTTCACCAGCCAGAACAGAGTCTGCGCCCTTTAACGAGCAGACCCTAAATCTCCTGGTCATATGCATTCATTTAATGAGCCAGCATAAAATCCGTGCCCTAAAATGAGGATGTTAAATCTCCTGGTTCGATACATTTAAACCGCCAGCACAGAGTCAGTGCCCTAAGCTGAAGAGACTCTAAATTTCCTGGTTTTATATATATATTTAACCAGCGAGCACAATGTCAGTGCACAAAACTGTGGAGATTTTAAACCTTCTGGATATATATGTTTATTTAACTAGCCAGCACAGTCAGTGCCCTAAAATGCGAAGACTCTAAATTTCCTGGTTATATCTATTTATTTAACGAGCAAGCAATGTCAGTGCCCAAAACTGTGGAGATTTTAAATCCACTGGATATATGTTTATTTAACTAGCCAGCACAGAGTCAATTCCCTACAATGAGACGACTCTAAACCTCCTGGTTATATATATTTATTTAACTAACCAGCAGAGTCAGTACCTTATCTGAGGAGACTCTAAATCTCCTGTTTTTTTTTATATTTAACCAGCCAGCACAGAGTCAGTGCCCTAAACTGAGGAGACACCATGTCTCCTGCACATATATATCATCCAGCACATTGTCTGTGCCCTACACTGAGGAGACTCTAAAACTCCTGGTTATGCGCTTTTTCCCAGCCAGCCCAGAGTCAATGCCCCAAACTGAGGAGACTCTACAAATCCTAGATATAAAAATTGTAACTAGCCACCACACAGTCAGTGCCCTAAACTGAGGGGACTCTAAATCTCTTGGTGATATATAATTAACCAGTCAGCACAGAGTCAGTGCCTTAATGGGGAGACTCTAAATTTCCTGGTTATAGAATTTTAAACAGAAAGCATAGAGTCTGTGCCCTAAACTGAGGAGACTCTAAATCTCCAAGTTAAGTATACTTATTTGAACAGACAGCACAGAGTCAGTTACACATTACCGAGGAGACTCTAAATCTCCTGGTTTTATATATATGTATTTAACCAAACAACACTGAGTCAGTTCTGGATCAATGGTGCTGGAAGAGCACAGCAATTCAGGCAGCATCGAGGAGCTTCAGCAAAAGGCAGGTCGGACAAGTGCGGACAAGTCAAGGGGACTGAAAGTTTGAAACTAGGATGAGGTGGGGAAGGGGAAATGAGGAATCTGTTGAAGTCCACATTGATGCCCTGGGGTTGAAGTGTTCCTAGGCGAAAGATGAGGCGTTCTTCCTCCAGGCATCTGGTGGTGAGGGAGTGGCGGTGAAGGACGCCCAGGACCTCGATGTCCTCGGCAGAGTGGGAGGGGGAGTTGAAATGTTGGGCCACGGGGCGGTTTGGTTGATTGGTGCGGGTGATCCAGAATTTGGTTTTCAGCATCTGCAGTCATTGTTTTTACCTCGTTGATTTTAACCCAACTGCGAATCCTCTTGCAAGGATGCCTGCCTTTAAGAAGTTTTCCTCCTATCTCTACAAGAATCTCAGAGAGTCCCTCTCCCACTGCAACTCCCACGTCATTTCCTCTGCGCTGAAGTTCTTCAACCATGTCGTGAAACAAACCCGCTACTACAGCCACATCTGCTTCCTCAGTGCCTGCCTCCGTATCCAACTCATCCCAAACGGACTCCGGACCACCTTTAGTTCGGACCCGAACAGGACAAACCATTTCCTCTGCGCTGAAGTTCTTCAACCATGTCGTGAAACAAACCCGCTACTACAGCCAAATCTGCTTCCTCAGTGCCTGCCTCCGTAACCAACTCATCCCAAACGGACTCCGGACCACCTTTAGTTCGGACCCGAACAGGACAAACAGTACATCCATACTCTCAACAAACAGTATTTCAATTCCATCCCAAACATCAAAAACTGTAAGTTCAACAAACTTTTATCCACCCACCTCCATAGCCAGCGCTCCTCAAACATTCCAGAAGATTCCCCTGGCCTCGGAAACGCCATTAGCCACGTGACTGATGCAGCTGCCACCCCCACGCTGATTGATGATGTCACTTCCGCCCCTATCATGGCCACTACCACAGCCACTTCCGGCCCTCACATCATTGCCGATGCCACATGCTCAGTGACTTCTGCCACCCCTAATGCCGTGTCTGCCACCACTTCCGCCCCCAGCAGCGCCACTCACCTGCATTCTGCTGACACGCCCGCCACAGTCCCCACTGTCACTATCCCCACCCCCCAGAACCCCGAGGGGAGCACTACCCCTGCTCATGCCTCCACCCCCATTCCCCCCACCATCACACCCACTCCAGGTACTGGCTCTGACCCCACTCC
>NW_025212524.1:11381-15929 GCF_004010195.1 Chiloscyllium plagiosum | reverse complement strand
CTCCTTTTCCACCTATCCACTCCACCCTCTCCTCCCTGACCTATCACCTTCATCTCCTCCCCCACTCACCCATTGTACTCTATGCTACTCTCTCCCCACCCCCACCCTCCCCGAGCTTATCTCTCCACGCTTCAGGCTCTCTGCCTTTATTCTTGATGAAGGGCTTTTGCCCGAAACGTCGATTTTGCTGAAGCTCCTCGATGATGCCTGAATTGCTGTGCTCTTCCAGCACCATTGATCCAGAATCTGGTTTCCAGCATCTGCAGTCATTGTTTTTACCAACACCGAGTCAGTGCCGTATAATGAGCAGTCGCTTAATGTCTTGGTAACATGTATTTATTTAATCAGCTAGCATAGCGACAGTGCCCTAAACTGAGGAGACCCTAAATCTTCTAGTTATTTATATTTACTTAACCATCCAGCAGGTAGTCAGTGCCCTAAACTGAGGAGACTCTCAATCTCTTGTTTATATATATGTTTATTTAACCAGCCAGCACAGAGTCATTGCCCTATAATGAGCAGACGCTAAATCTCCTGGTTATAAATATATCAACCAGCATCGGATCAGTGCACTAAAATGAGGAGACTCTAAATCTCCTGGTTATATACATTTATTTATCCATCCAGCACATAGTCTGAGCCCCAAAACTGAGCAGACGCTAAATCTCCTGGTTATATCTATTTATTTAACCAGCCAGCATTGAGTCAGTGCCCTAAACTGAGGAGACTCTAAATCTCCAGGAAGTTTGGATTGAAGAATGAGGCTTTAGCTCTGGAGTCTTTGACAAGGAGGTTGAGTGAAGTGATTATGCCATAGTTGAAGAGGGTGAAGACATGCCTACCAAGCTGGTTCAGTGTGCTACGTGCTTGATGTGGGAGTTCAACAACTCTGGTGTGTCTGGTTCGTATAAGTGTGGAAAGTGTGTGCACGTTCAGCTACTGACAGAGCATATTGCAGCACTGATGAAAGAACTCGAGGACCTTAGGCTCATCCGAGAGAACGAGATGTTTCTGGACAAGACCTTCAGTGAGGTTATTACACTAATCATACCAGAAGAGAGCAGAAGAGAGCAGACGATGAGGAAGGCAGAGAGGTGACAGGTGCAAGAGACCACGGGAGAAGTACCTGTCCGGAACAAATTGAATATTTTGGAAACAGTCGAGACAGATGACACTGCCAGTCCGCGAGGCGGCCAGGTTTGTCAATCAAAAGTTGGCGCAGAGGCAGAGCGGAAGAGTCGGACATCGCACAGAGCCGTGGTAATAGGGGACTCCATAGTGAGAGGAACTGACCCGGGATTTTGTGGCAGCAGACGGGACTTTAGGATGGCGTGTAGCCTTCCTGGTGCCAGGGTTAAAGACATCACAGACAGAGTGCAGGAAATGCTCAAGGACGAAGGTGAAGAGCCAGAGATGGTGGTACATGTCGGCACAAGTGATGTCGGGAAGAAGAGGAGGAACATACTACAGCGGGACTTTGGAGAACGAGGAAGAAGGCTGAAAAGCAGGACGTCCAAGGTGGTTATCTCCGGTTTGCTTCCAGTTCCTCGGGCTGGTGAGGCCAGAAACGGAGATAATGCACTTGAACGTGTGGCTGGGGAACTGGGCAGGAAGAAAGGATTCAAATTCTTGGGGTATGATTTGTGAGAAGCATAAATACTACAAGAGAGATGGTTTGCACTTGAAAAGGTTAGGGACCAGCATTTTGGCAGGCAGGTTTGCAAGCAAGGATTCAAATTCTTGGATCACTTGGGTATGTTTTGTGATAAGCATAAATACTACAAGAGAGATGGTTTGCACTTGAAAAGGTTAGGGACCAGAATTCTGGCAGGCAGGTTTGCTACTGCAACACAGCTACGTTTAAACTAAGTAACGGGGGAGGGGACAAACTGGATGTTTAAGAAGGAAATTGATTTAGATTACTTACAGTGTGGAAACAGGCACTTCGGCCCAACAAGTCCACACCGACCCGCCGAAGCGCAACCCACCCATACCCCTACATTTACCCCTTACCTAGCACTACGGGCAATTTAGCATGGCCAATTCACCTGAACTGCACATATTTGGAGTGTGGGAGGAAACCGGAGCACCCAGAGGAAACCCATGCAGACACGGGGAGAACGTGCAAACTCCACACAGTCAGCCTGAGGCGGGAATTGGACCCCGGTCTTCTGGCGCTGTAAGGCAGCAGTGCTAACCACTGTGCCACCGTGCCACCCGCTAAGGGAAAGTTAGAACAAGAGAAGTCAAGAAAGACAACTGTATCAATGAGGCAGAAAACTCAGAAAGGGATCATGCTGTAAGGTTGAGTGAAATAGGAGTTGATGGGAAGGGCGAGGGCATTAACAAATTAAAAATACTATATATGAATGCACAAAGCATTAGAAATAAGATGGATGAGACTGAGGGTCTTTTGGAAGTTGGCAGATACGATATTGTGGGGATAGCTGAGACGTGGCTTCAAGTGGACAGGGCCTGGAAAATGAATATTCAAGGCTACACGTGCTATCGTAAGGACAGACTGACGGGCAGAGGGGGTGGGGTGGCCATGTTGGTAAGGGAGGATATTCAATCCCTTGCGCGGGGGGACCTAGAATCAGGGGATGTACAGTCAGTGTGGATAGAGCTGAGAAATACAAGGGTAAAAGGACCCTCTTGGGAGTCATCTACAGGCCCCCAAACAGTAGTCTGGATGTCGGATGTAAGTTGAATCAGGAGCTGAAATTGGCCTGTCGCAAAGATGTTACTACAGTTGCTTTGGGGGATTTCAACAAGCAGGTAGACTGGGAGAATCAGAATGGTATTGGACCTCAAGAAAGAGACTTTGTGGAATGCCTCAGAGATGGATTCTTAGAACAGCTGTTGCTGGAGCCGACCAGGGAGAAAGCAATTCTGGATCTGGTATTGTGCAACGAACCAGAATTGGTCAGGGACCTCAAAGTGAAGGAGCCATTGGGAAGTAGTGACCATAATACAATAAGCTTCAATCTGCACTTTGAGAGGGAGAGAGTACAGTCGGAAGTGACAATATTTCTGTTCAATAAAGGGAACTATGGAGCTGTGCGGGAGGAGGTGGCCAAAGTTCAATGGTGCAATACCTTAGCAGGGATGACAGTGGAGGAACAATGGTGGATATTTCTGTGTATAATGCAGAGGTTGCAGGATCAATTCATTCCAAAAAGGAAGAAAGATGCTAAGAGGAGGCATGGATGGCCGTGGCTGACGAGGGAAGTTAAGAAACATATAAAGTTAAAAGAGAACAAGTATAACATAGCAAAGATAAGTGGGAAAACGGAGGACTGGGAAGCTTTTAAAGAACGACAGAGGATTACCAAGAAGGAAATAAGCAGAGAAAAAATGAGGTACGAAGGTAAACTGGCCAATAATATAAAAGAGGACAGTAAAAGCTTTTTTAGGTATGTGAAAGGCAAAAAAATGTTTAAGACTAAAATTGGGCCCTTGAAGACAGAAACAGGGGAATATATTATGGGGAACAAAGAAATGACAAAAGAATTGAATTGGTACTTCAGATCTGTGTTCACTGGGGAATACACAAGCAATCTCTCTGAGCTAACAGTGGCTGAAGGACCAGAATTTAAGGGAATTTATATTTGCTAGAAATTGGTGTTGGAGAGTCTATTAGGTCTGAAGGTTGATAAGTCCCTGGAGCCTGATGGTCTACATCCCAGGGTACTGAAGGAGATGGCTCGAGAAATCGTGGATGCATTGGTGATTATTTACCAGAGTTCGATAGATTCAGGATCAGTTCCTGCGGATTGGAGGGTAGCTAATGCTGCCCCACTTTTTAAGGAAGGTGGGAGAGAGAAAGGAGGAAATTATAGACCAGTTAGTCTGACCTCAGTGGTGGGAAAGGTGCTGGAGACTATTATAAAGGAAAACATTATGGCACATCTGGATAGTAGTAACAGGATAGGTCAGAGTCAGCATGAATTTATGAAGGGGAAATTATGCTTGACTAATCTTCTGGAATTTTTTGAGGATGTAACTCTGAAGATGGATCAGGGAGATCTAGTAGATGTAGTGTACTTGCACTTTCAGAAAGCTTTTCATAAAGTCCCACATAGGAGGTTAGTGAGCAAGATTAGGGCACATGGTATTGGAGGCAAAATACTAACTTGGATTGAAAATTGGTTGACTGATAGGAAACAAAGAGTAGTGATAAACGGCTCCATTTCGGAATGGCAGGCAGTGGGGTACGCAGGGATCAGTACTGGGACCGAAGCTTTTCATAATATATGTCAATGATATTGAAGATGGTATTATCAATAACATTAGCAAATTTGCTGATGATACTAAGCTGGGTGGCAGGGTGAAATATGATGAGGATGTTAGGAGATTACAGGGTGACCTGGACAATTTAGGTGAGTGGTCAGATGCATGGCAGATACAGTTTAATGTAGATAAATGCATGATTATCCACTTTGGTGGCAAGAACAGGAAGGCAGATTACGACCTCAATGGAATCAATTTAGGTCAAGGGGCAGTACAGAGAGATCTGGGTGTTCTTGTACACCAGTCAATGAAGGT
>NW_025212524.1:0-10975 GCF_004010195.1 Chiloscyllium plagiosum | reverse complement strand
AGGTAAAGGGACAGTACAGAGAGATCTGGGTGTTCTTGTACACCAGTCAATGAAGGTGAGCATGCAGGTACAGCAGGTAGTGAAGAAGGCTGATAGCATGCTGGCCTTCATAACAAGAGGGATTGCGTATAGAAGCAAAGAGGTTCTTCTGCAGCTGTACAGGGCCCTGGTGAGACCACACGTGGAGTACTGTGTGTAGTTTTGGCCTCCAAATTTGAGGAAAGACATTCTGGCTATTGTGGGAGTGCAGCGTAGGTTCACGAGGTCAATTCTGGAATGGCGGGATTACCTTACATTGAAAGACTAGAGCGACTGGGCTTGTATACCATTGAGTTTAGAAGACTGAGAGGGGATCTGATTGAGATGTACAAGAGTGTTAAAGGATTGGACACTCTCATGGCAGGAAACATGTTTCCGCTGATGGGTGAGTGCTGAACCAGAGGACACAGCTTAAAAATACGGGGTAGACAATTTAGGACAGAGATGAGGAGAAATTTCTTCACCCAGAGAGTGGTGGCTGTGTGGAAAGCTCTGCCCGAGAGGGCAATGGAGGCACAGTGTCTGGATTCATTTAAGAAAGAGTTGGATAGAGCTCTCAAGGATAGTGGAAGAAAGGGTTATGGAGATAAGGCAGGAACAGGATACTGATTCAGAATGATCAGCCATGATCATATTGAATGGTGGTGCAGGCTCGAAGGGCAGAATGGCCTACTCCTGCACCTATTGTCTATTGTCTATTGTCTCCTGGTTATATGTAATTAACCAGCCAGTCAGTGCCCTAAAATGAGCAGACTCTAAATCTCCTGGTTATTTCTATTTAACCAGCCAGCACTGAGTCAGTGCGGAAACTGAGAAGACTCTAAATCTCCTGTTTATATTTATTTAACCAGCCAGCACAGAGTCATTGCCCTAAACTGAGGAGACTCTAAATCTCCTGGTTATGAGGATGTAAAATTTGAATTGAGGCAACAAGTATGTGTAGATTTTTATTTACTACAAAATGGTTTATTGAATTAAATGAATACTATAAAATGGCCTGATTTGCAGAGTTAAGATGAAATTCAAAAATAAGAGGACAATAAATTGAATACTGACACATTAATTTACCATTTGAACTAACCTTGAACTGACAATGCACGTAAATTTCTTTTCCAAGGAATACCATTGGATTAGCCTGTTGTCAATTATATCAGCATATTACAGTTAAGTGGTCTTTTCTTGTCATTGAGAACCCTTTCCCAGGAAATATCATTGGATTAACTTGCTGTAAATCATGTCACTTTACTATACGTGATTGTTTTTTTTTGTAATTAAGGCTGTACTATTTCTTAAAGAACATATAAATAATGTGTAATTTTCAAATGTATTTGTGCAACTTCACGACTGAACACAGAAGTTTCAATCTCTATGTTGCTGGATAGAATTGCGTCAAGGTATGTTAATTGAACGACCCTTGCTATTTGAACAGACCACATTTGTCAATTCTTTTGAGCAATATTGAACTAAGTGGCCCATCTTGAGGGGTCTTTGATCTTCATTTTAGTGGCGTGACGCGTTTTCGGCTCAGACAGATTGTGAACAGTGGTGTAAGAGCTAAATGTCCTTTGTGTTGAGGAATTTGGTCAGCCAGACGTGAATATTTTAATAACGTTTGGGTTTCCTCTCATTCAAGTGGAGACTGACGTGACACCCCTCGTTTTCGGCTCAGACAGATTGTGAACAGTGGTGTAAGAGCTAAATGTCCTTTGTGTTGAGGAATTTGGTCAGCCAGACGTGAATATTTTAATGACGTTTGGATTTCCTCTCATTCAAGTGGAGACTGACGTGACACCCCTCACTGTTTATTTTCCAGTCCAGCCCGAAAGGATCGGTCTTAGCAATGGTTGGGTCTGGGGGACTTCTTAAATGTTAAAAAAAAGGGGCAGAGATTAATTGAAGTTGAGGGTGCTTTGGTACTTCCGGACCGTGGTCTTCAAAACTTGCTGAACTCTGAGGGGAGGGTTGAAATCTGTATTCCTAAACTTTGTTAATTTGTGGGTTTAAGAAAAACTTCGATTGCTTCAATTTTTCTCGTTTATTTTCAGGTTCGGACCGTTTGAACTTCGTTTCTTTTCGGTTTAAAACAACTTCGATCTCCCGACCTTTGTATATTTCCAGGTTGTAAAAAAATCGGATGTTTGTATTTTCAGCAGTTTTCGGAGGCTGTTGCCCTCAACAGTTTTATTATGGGCAGTTATTAAAGAACTTTGATATTTAAAGTGTTTAGGGAGGCAGGAGGCCCCCAGCTTTTAATAATAGGTTATTATTAATATAATAAAATATAATACTTAATAAGTTTATAAACAATAAATCAGTAATAGAAGTGAATATGTGATGTTTTAAAAAGAAAAGTTAAATTTCGATATTTTATAACAGAAGTTTTAAAAAAAATGTGTTGTGAAATAACTAGGCTTTATAGAAGTCTGATTAGTGAGTAATATGTTTTCTTTTTAAATTAGTTGCTATAAAACTGAAGTAATTTTAAAATGGGTAATTACATAGACAGAACAAATGATCCATCAGCAACGTTAGTGAAATTATGTGAAAAATTTCCCAAAACGTCTGAGGCCTTTAGAAAACTGCCTGGATGTCGAAACAAAACATTGGGTGATGAAGAATGGCCATTGGTTGGCCCTAAAGCTGTTCAATTGGTTAAATGTGTTGAAATGTGGCCAATAGGGAGTAATGCGTCTTTCATGTTCTCTCGGAGCTGATGATTTCATCCTATCAAAAGAGGTGCACAGACAGACACTGTCAACATTTAAAATCATAACATTTACTGGGGACTGCCATGCAAAGGGTTCAGACAGATTCTATCAAGATTTAAAATTTTAACTCCTAGTGGATCCTCTTCAGTAAGCTGTACATGTAGATTCTGTCAATAATTATTACTGGGGGATCTCCTGTGAGGGACACGGTCAAGGTTTCATGTTCCAGGGGATAGTCCTGCAAAGTGCACAGATAGATTCTGTCAAGATTTAAAATAATAACTGTTACTGGGCAATGTCCTCTAAGGGGTACAGACAGATTCTGTCAAGATTGAAAATAATAATTCTTACTGGGGATGTTCTTGTAAGGGGCGCAGACAAATTCTTTCAGATTTAAAATATTACTTGTTACAGGGTGCTGTCCTGTCAGGGGTACAGATCGATTCTGTGAAGATTTAAAATAATTACTGTTACTGGGGGTTGCCTTTTTCGGGGTATGGACAGATTCTGTCAAGATCTAAACTAATAGCTGTTACTGGGCACTGTCCTGTAAGGGGCACAGTCAGTTTCTGTCAAGATTGAAAATAATAACTGTAACTGGCGACTCTCCTGTAAAGGGGACAGACAGATTCGGTCAAGATTTAAAATAACAACTGTTACTGCGGACTGTCATATAAGAAGCAGAGACAGTTTCTGTCAAGATTTGAAATAATGACCGTTACTGGGGACTGTCCTGTAAGGAGTACAGACAAATTCTGACAAGATTTAAAATAATAACTGTTACCAGGGCCTGTCTTTTAGTGGTACGGCCAGTTTCTGTCAAGATTTAATCTAATATCTGTTACTGGTGACTGTCCTGTAATGGGTGCAGAAAGAAATTCTGTCAAAATTTAGAATCTTAATTGATACAGGGTTCTCCCCAGTAAGAGGCACATACATATTATGTCAATATTTAAAATAATAACTGTTTCCGCGGCCTCTCCTGTAAAGGGTACGGATATTCTGTCAAGAATTAAAATAATAGCGGGTCCAGAGGACTGTCCTGCATAGTGTACAGACAGATTCTGTCAAGATTTAAAATAATAACTGTGACTGGGGCCTCTCCTGTTAGCTGCACAGACCGATTCTGTCAATAACTGTTACTGGGGATTGTCCTGCACAGGTGCACAGACAGATTCTGACAAGACTTAAAATAATACCTGTTCCTGGGGAGTGTTCTACACAGCGTACAGACAGAATCTGTCAAGACTTCAAATAATAATTGTGACTGGGGACTGTCCTTTAAGGAGTACAGACAGATTCTGTCAAGATTTACAATAATAACTGTGACTGAGGTCTATCCTGTAAGGTGCACAGACAGATTGCGTCAAGATTTTGAATAATATCTGTCACTGGGGACTCTCCTGTAAGGGGTACAGAAATATTCTGTCAAGATTTAAAATAATAATTGTTACTGGGGAATTTCTTGTAACGGGCACAAACAGATTCTTTAAAGATTTAAAGTCATAACTGTAACTGCGTGCTGTCCTTTCAGGGGCACAGACAGATTCTGCAAAGATTTAAAATAATAACTGTTACTGGGGACTGTAGTGTAAGGGACACAGTCAGATTCTGTCAAGAATTAAAATAATAACTGTTTCTGGGGACTCTCCTGTAAGGGGTACCGGCAGATTCTGTCAAGGTTTAAAATAATACCTGTTACTGGACTTTCCTGTAAAGGGTACAGAAAGATTCTGTCTAGATTTAGCATAATGACTGTTACATTTTAGGTGCACAGACAGGTTTTATAAATATCTGTTACTGGGGGTGCTCCTGCAAGGGACACAGACACATTCTTTCAAGATTTAAAGTTAAAAACTGATACTGGGTGCTGTCTTGTAGGGGTACAGATTTTGCAAAGATTTAAAATAATCACTGTTTCTGGGGACTCTCCTATAAGAGGTACAGACAGATTCTGTCAAGATGTTAAATAATACCTGTCACTGGAGACTGTCGTGTAAGGGGGAAAAGACAGATTCTGTCCAGATTTACCATAATAACTATTACTGGGGCCTCAGTTGTTAGGTACACAGACAGATTTTGTCAATATCTGTTTCTGGGGGCGTCCCTGCAAGAGACACAGACAGATTCTGTCAAGATTTAAAAAAAAATAATTGTTACTGGGGACTGTCCTATAACAGGTACAGGCAGATTCTGTCAAGATGTAAAATAATACCTATTATTGGGGCCTGTTCTGTAAGGGGTACAGACAGATTCTGGAAAGACTTATCATAATAACTCTTCTTGGAGCCTCTCTTGTAAGCTGCACAGACAGATTCTCTCAATAACTGTTACTGGGGGCTCTGTTATAAGGGCGAAAGACAGATTCTGTCAAGATTAAAATCATAACTGTTACTGGGGCCTCTGCTGTGAGGGGCACGGATAGATTCTGTCAATATCTAAAGTAATCACTGTTACTGGGGTCTCTCCTTTAAAGTATACAGATAGATTCTGTCAAGACTTAAAATAATAACTGTTACTGGGGCCTCTCCTGTATGGGGTAAAGACAGATGCTGTCAAGACTTAAAATAATCATTGTTACTGGGGTCTGCCGTGAAAGGGACACAGATAGGTGCTGTCAAGATGTAAAATGATAAATGTTACCGAGGACTGTTGTGTGAGGGGTATAGACAGAATCAGTCAAGATTGAAAATAATACCTCTTACTGGGACTCTTCGATAAGGGGTATAGACAGATTCTATCAAGATCGAAAATAATAACTGTTAGTGGGGATGGTCGTGTTAGGGGTACAGACAGTTCCTGTCAAGATTTAAAATAAAAACTATAACTGTGGACTGTCTTGTGAGAGGTGGAGACAATTTTTGTCAAGATTTGATATAATAACAGTTGCTGGGGACTGTCCTGTAAGGGGTACATTCAGATTCTGTAAAAATGTAAAATAATAACTGTTACTGGGACTGTCCTATGAGGGGTACAGACACAATCTGTCAAGACTTAAAATAATAATTGTTCCTGGGGACTTCTTTGTAAGGACACAGACGGATTCTTTCAAGATTTAAAATAATAACTGTTACTGCATGCTGTCCAATCAGGGCTACAGACAGATTCTATCTAGCTTTACCATAATAATTGTTACTGGGGCCTCTTTTATAGGGTGCACAGACAGACTTTGTCAATAACTGTTACTGGGGGCACCCCTGTAAGGGGCACAGACAGATTCTGTCCAAATTTAAAACAATTACTGTTATTGGGCCTCTCCTGTAAGCTGCACCGACAAATTCTGTCACTAACTGTTTCTCGGGACTCTCCTGTAAGGCGAACAGACAGATTCTGTCAAGATTTAAAACATTAACTGTTACTGGATCCTCTTCTGTAAGTTGCACAGGTAGATTCTGTCAATAACTATTACTGGGGGCGCTCCTGTTAAGGGACACAGACAGATTCGGTCAAGGTTTAATATAATAACTGTTACTGGGGACTGTCCTACAAAGTGCACAGATAGATTCAGTCAAGATTTAAAATAGTAACTTTCACTGGGGACTGTCCTGTAAGGAGTACAGGCAGATTCTGTCAAGATTTGATGTAATAACAATTACTGGGGACTGTCCTGAATGGGGTACAGACAAATTCTGTCAAGATTTACCGTAATAACTATTCCTGGGGCCTCTCTAGTAAGCTGCACAGACCGATATTGTCAAAACCTGTTCCTAGGGGCTCTCTTGTAAGTTGCACAGACAGATTCTGTCAACAAATGTTCCTGAGGGGGGCTGCTAAAAGGTGGAAAGACAAATTCTGTCAAGATTAAAATCATAACTGATACTGGGGCTTCTGCTGTGAGAGGCACAGGTAGTTTCTGTCAAGATGTAAAGTAATCACTGTTACTGGGGCCTCTCCTTTAAGGTGTACCAATAGATTCTGTCAAGATTTAAAATAATAACAGTTGCTGGGGCCTTTCCTGTGAGGGGTACAGACAAATTCTGGCAAGATTGAAAAAAAAACTGTTACTGGAGCCTCTACTGTATGGGGTAAAGACAGATTCTGTCAAGAATTAAAATAATCATTGTTACTGGGGACTGTCGTGTAAGAGGAACAGACAGTTCCTGTCAAGGTTTCAAATAAAAACTGTTACAGGGGACTGTCCTGTTGGGGGTATGGACAGATTCCGTAAAGATTTAAACTCATTGCTGTTACTGGGCACTGTCCTCTCTGGGGTACAGACCGATTCTGTTCAGATGTAAAATGATAATTGTTACTGGGGAGAGTTCTGTAAGGAGTACAGTCAAATTCTGACAAGATTTAAAACAATAACTATTAGTGTGGAGAGGCATGTCAGGGGCACAGACAGTTCCTGTCAAGATTTAAAATAAAAACTGTTACTGTCTTGTTCGGGGTACGGAAGTTTCTGTCAAGATTTAAACTAATAGCTGTTCCAGGCGACTGTCCTGTAATGGGTACAGGCAGATTCTGTCAGAATTTACAATCATAACTGATACTGGGTTCTCCCCAGTAAGGGACACTTACATATTCTGTCAAGATTTAAAATAAAAACTGTTTCTGCAACCTCTCCTGTAAAGGGAACAGAGATATTCTGTCAAGAATTGAAATAATAGCGGGTACAGAGGACTGTCCTGCATAGTATACAGACAGATTCAGTCAAGATTTAAAATAATAACTGTGACTGGGGCCTCTTGTTAGCTGCACAGACAGATTTTGTTAATAACTGTTACTGGAGGCTCTCCTGTAAGGGTCACAGACTAATTCTGTCAAGCTTTCAATTCATAACTGTGACTGGGGACTGTCCAGCAAAGTGCACAGACAGATTCTTTTAAGACTTAAAATTATGCCTGTTACTGGGGACTGTCCTACAAAGGATATGGACAGATTCTGTCAATAGTTAAAATAATAACTGTTACTTGGGACTGTCCTGTAAGGGGTACAGACAGATTCTGTCAAGATTTGAAATTTCAACTGTTACTTGGGACTGTCATGTGAGAGGCAGAGACAGTTTCTGTCAGGATTTGAAATAATATCTATTACTGGGGACTCTCCTGTAAGGGGCACAGACCGATTCTGCCAAGATTTAAAATAAAATATGTTCCTGGCAACTATTCTGTAATGGGTACAGAGAGATTCTGTCAAAATTTAGAATCATACCTATTACTGGGTTCTCCCCTGTAAGGGGTACAGACACATTTTGTCAAGATTTAAAATAATAATTGTTACTGGGGACTTTCTTGTAAGGGGGACAGGCAGACTCTTTCAAGACTTAAAGTGATAACTGTTCCTGGGGACTGTCCTGAAAGGGGTACAGATAGATTCTGTGAAGATTTAAAATAATCACTGTTACTGAGGATTAAGGGGCGCAAACAGATTTTGTCAGTATTTAACATTACATATGCTACTGGGGCCTTTCTTATAAGCTGCACATACAGATTTTGTCAACAACTGTAATTGGGGGCTCTCCTGTATGGGGAAAAAACAGGTTCTGTCAAGATTTAAAATCATAACTGTTACTGGGGCCTCTGCAGTAAGGGGCACAGACTGACTCTGTCAAGATTTAAAATAATAATGTGACTGCGGACAGTCCTGTATGGGGAACAAACACATTCTGCCAAGATTTTAATAATAAAAGTTATCACTGTATCTGGGGCCTCTCCATAAAGGTGTTTAGAAAGATTCTATGAAGATATAAAATAACAACTGGTACTGTGGCCTGTCGTGTACAGGGTACAGACAGATTCTGTGAAGATTTAAACTAATAACTGTTACTGGGGCCTCTCCTGTAAGGGGTACAGACAGATTCTATCAAGATTTAGAACCATAATTGTTACTGGGGCCTCTCCTATAACGGGTACAGACTGATTCTGTCAAGATTTAAAATAATAATGCGACTGTGGACAGTCCTGTATGGGGAACAAACACATTCTGTCAAAATTTAGCATAATAACTGTTACTGGGGCCTCTACTGTAAGTGGTACAGACACATTCTGTCAAGATATAAAATAATAATTGTTACTGGGGACTTTCTTTTAAGGGGCACAGACAGATTCAGTAAAGAATTACAATAATCACTGTTACTGGGGACTGCCTATAAAGGGGTACAGACAGATTCTGTCAAGATTTACCATAATAACTGTTACTGGGGGATCTCTTGTAAGCTGCACAATAACTGTTACTGGGGATACCCTGTAAGGGGAAAAGACAGATTCTGTCAAGTTTTAAAATCATAACTGATGCTGGGGTGTCCCCTGTAAGGGGCACAGTTAAATTCTCTCAAGATTTAAAGTAATCACTGTTACTGGGAACTCTATTTTAATGTGTACAGATAGATTCTGTCAAAACCTGAAATAATAACTGGTACTGGGGCCTGTCCTGTTGAGGATCTAAAATTTGAATTTATGCAACAAAGTTTGTAGATTATATTTCAACAAATCAGTTTCTCGATTTAAAAGAATACTACAAAATGGCTTGTGAATCATACTGCTGAACATACTGCTGATTTGCAGTTCAAAGATAAGAGTGAAATAGTGTTTTCGTAAGATGAATACTGACACGTTAATTGGTCATTTGAACTAACCTTGAACTAATACATGGCACGACAATTTACGTAAATTAGATACCCTTCTTAAAGAAAATATCATTGGATTAACTTGCTGTAAATCATGTGTGATTGGTCTTCCTTGTAATTAAGGCTGTACTATTTTTTAAAAAACATATAAATAATGTGTAATTTTCAAATATAATTGGGCAACGTCATCACGGAACACAAAAGCTTCAATTTCTGTGTTGCTGGATAGAATTGCGTCAAGGTACCTTAATTCAATAAACTAATGAACCTTGCTTTTTGAATAGACCACATTTGTCAATTCCTTTGACTGATCTCGATCCAAGAGTCCCCTCTTAAAGGAACGCAGATCTACATTGTAAGGGATACAGACAGATTCTGTCAAGATTTAAAATTATAACTTTTACTGGGGGTTCTCCTGTAAGGGGAACAGACAGATTCTGTCAAGATTTAAAATAATCATTGTTACTGGGGACTGTCATGTCAGGGGCACAGACAGATGTTGTCAATATTTATAATAATAACTGTGAGAGGTACCGACATATTCTGTAGAGATTTTTTTTAAAACTGTTACTGGGGCCTTTCCAGTAAGGGGTACAGACAGATTCTGTCAAGACTTAAAAAAATCACTGTTACTGGGGACTGTCTATTAAGGAGCACAGGCACATTCTGTCATGATGCAAATTTATAAGTGTTACTGGGGCCTCTCCTGTAAGGGACACTGACAGATTCTGTCAAGATTTAAAACAATACCTGTTACTGGAGACTATCCTGTAAGGGGTACAAACAGATTCTGTCATGATTTACCATAATAACTGTTATTGGGCCCTCTCTTGTTAGCTGCACAGACAGAGTTCGTCAATACCTTTTACTGGGGGTGCTCCTGTAATGGACACAGACAGATTCTGTCACGATTTAAAATATTAACTATTACTGGGCCCTCTCCTGTAAGGTGCACTCACAGATTCTGTCAGATTTAAAATTATGCCTGTTACCGGGGCCTCTTCTGTGAGGGGTATATATAGATTCTGTCACAATTTAAAATAATAACTGAGGTCACTTCTGTCAGCTGCACAGTCAGATTATGTCAATAACTGTTTCTGCGCGGTCTCCTGTAAAGGGCACCAACAGATTCTGAAAAGTTTTAAAATAATAACTGTTACTGGGCCTCTCCTGTAAGGGGTACAGACAGATTCTGTCAAGATTCAAAATACTAACTGTTCCTGGGCACTGTCCTGTAAGTGGTACAGACCGATTCTGACAAGATTTAAAATAATAATGGGTACAGAGGACTATCCTGCATAGTGTACAGGCACATTCTGTCAAGGTTTAAAATAATAGCTGTTACTGGGGCCTCTCCAGTCAGCTGCACAGAGATATCTTGTCAGTAACTGTTATTAGGGGCTCTCCTGTAAGGGGAACAGACAGATTCTGTCGAAATGTAATATACTACCTGTTACTGGGACCTGTTGTGTAATCTGTACAGACAGATTCTGTCAATAACTGTTACTGGGGGTGCAGGGCACAGACAGATTATGTCAATGTTTAATATAATAACTGTTACTGGGGCCTATCCTGTTTTGGGCACAGACAGATTCTATCAAGATCTTACTGGGGGCTGTCGTGTAAGGGGCGCAGAAAGATTCTGTCAAGGTTTAAAATA
>NW_025212523.1:23068-27000 GCF_004010195.1 Chiloscyllium plagiosum | reverse complement strand
ACATTGTCAAGGAGCTCTGGCTCCTATGACCTGGCCATCTATTTTGAACATGATAAACTGTGAGACTCAGGAATAATCTCATATTAAAGTAACAATACTATGAAGATATCAGCAGTATTTTTATATTTGCACATTACTCAATGGAACCCATTGTCTTCCTGGACACGTTGGTTTGTTTGACCTCAGTTCACAAAAGTACTAGAACAAAGAGCAAGATTTACTTCACAATTACAATATTAAGCTCGCAGGATTAAAATGAAAAAGCAAATCACTGTAGATGCTGGAAATCTGAAATCAAAACAGAAAATGCTGGAAATATTCTGCACAAGTCGAGAGAAAAATACATTCAGATTGATCTTTCATCAAAACACATGCTGCCAGATCTGCCCAGTCTATTCAGGTTTTTCTCTTTTGTTTTGTTTTAAATAAAACTTCACAGAAGGCAGCTGAGGCCTTTTTTTTCAAGAGGGGGTTATATTTAGTTCTTAATGGCTAAAGGAATCAAAGAGTATTGGGTGAAAATGGGAACAGGGGACTGAGTTGGATGATCAGTTATGATCCTACTGAGTGACAGACCAGGCTGGAAGGACTGAGTGGCTTACCCCTGCTTCTAATTTCTGTGTTTCATTTAGATTAGATTAGATTCCCTACATTGTGGAAACAGGCCCTTCGGCCCAACAAGTCCACACCGACCCTCTGAAGAATAACCCACCCAGATTCATTTCCCTACATTTACCCCGACTAATACGCCTAACACAATGGGCAATTTAGTATGGCCAGTTCACCTGACCTGCATATTTTTGGATTTTTTTGATTTGTGACCTATCTTTAATTCTACTTTTCATTCCTGCTGTCATTATTTCTGCTTTCCCTCTCCATTTCTTAATTCCTTGCTGAGGTGCTATTCCAGAGGAATCTTTTGTATCTGAGGCATTTTCAAGTTGGAGCCCTGACAGTGAGCGTTGGCAAGTGATTGTGGGAGGTGTCACTGCTGCACTCTTGTCTTCATTGAGAGTCCAAGCATGTGTGCACACTTCAAGGGATACTCGGTGGACAGTAATCAAAGGAAAACCTGACCATTTCAATGAGACACTTTTGTTTTTTTTAAATTGGCTAGTAACTGCTACTTTCTAACATTAAAACTTTAGGGATGGTAGGATGACTTGTAAGTTCACCCTTCTAGGAACCGTAAGCAACTTAGGAACATAGTACTCTTGAGTGCAAAAACATGCAAACGAGTTGATAAGAAGATCCTAACTAAAAATGTTCCCTTTTCTGACTCGATTTTTCATGCCATGCTCTGATTTTCTACTTCCATTATCCTTTATTTTCTTCCAATTCTTCAACTCTATTGTGTTATTACAACATTGCAGAAATGATACATTGCAGAAGGACGCCAGTCAGCCCATTAGTTAATAGATTTATCTAATAATTTTTGTGAAGAAAAATTCTCTTTATTGCTTAAGGTTACCCGTATCACTCTACCTAAAGTAATCTTCACTGTGCTTAAGCACTGCGGACACCAATAGATGGTGACACAATGGTAACGTCAGTAGATTAGTCACCCAGAAGCCCAAAGAGATACTCTGGGGATGCAGGGTCAAATTCCTCCATTGCTGCTAGTGAAGTTTAAGTTTGATTGATAAATCTGGAATTATGAAGCTAGTTTCAGTAACACTGGCCATAATACCAATCCTTTAGAGAAGGAAATCTGTCATTCTTACCTGATGTGGCCTACAAGTGATTCCAGAATTACAGAAAAGTAAGATGACTTTTATAACTGACCCTCTGCAATGTTCAATGGCAATTGGGGGTGGATAATAATGTAAGCAACACCCCCACATCCTATGAAATAAGGGTTGGTGGTGGTCTAGTGTAGTATCGCTAGACTATTAATCCTGAGGCCCAGACAATGTTCTGGGGACCTGGATTTGAATCCTGTCACAGCAGACGGTACAATTTGAATTCAATAATAATTTGGAAAGAAGAGTCTAATGATGACCATGAAACCACTGCTGACTGCAAGTAAAAACCCATCTGGTTCATTAATGTCATTTAGGGAAGGAAATCTGCCATCCTTACCTCATCTGGCCTACATGTGACTCCAGATCCTGGAGCAATGTGGTTGACTCTTAATTTCCTCTGGACAATTAGGGATAGGCAATAAATGCAGAGCCAGCCAGTGATGCCTATATACCATGGATGAGAAAGAAAAGCTATAATCTAGTCAATCTAGTCAAAACCATCTTAATGAAGTCAAAAATTACACAACACCAGGTTATAGTCCATTAGGTTTAATTGGAAGCACTAGCTTTCAGAGCACTGCTCCTTCATCAGGTGATTGTTGCAACTTTGTACACCCCAGTCCAACACTGGCATTTCAAAATCATGACTACCATCTTAATGAAGATTAGTTTCTGACTGACTAATGTTCTTTGTTCTAGTCAGATAATATTTTATTAGGATTATGAACTTATTTTATCTTGAAGGTGATCAAAAAACCTAGATAATTCATTGACGTACTGAAAAATTCAGCAGCAATGGCAAGGAGGTCTTGCATCCATAAATGTCAGTGATTTCACTGAGGCTGTAGAATTCTTATTATCTAAAATGCCAAACACAGACGTTCAGCTGGAACAGGTTCGTCAAAGACCCAAAACTCCCTCAACTGTACATGTGCTAGCTCCAAACTCAGAAGAGCACCCTTTGCGCAAATGCTTATTTTGTTTCTATCCACAAATTCCACACAATTTGCAGACATCCTCGATTAGAATACTTAATTAGAGACATATTTTGTGCTGGGGGCTAATGTTACTGCATGGTATATTGATACTGCCTGTTTAACAATGGTTCCTTACATTCAAATCCAAACACCCTAAACTTATAGCTATTGATAAATCTTCTGCTACTTGACTCTCTGTTCATGCTGAATCCATGTACCTTCATATCATTTAGCAGTCCAATGTACTCAATCATTATGAATAAATCACAGGTGCATTTTATATAACTGTGCCATTGATAAGGTAAAAGCAGTGCTCCATCACAACTTTCCTTAATGAGAGTTGTATTATTTTGCCCTCCGACATCTGCAATTCATGTAAATACCTCAATATGCATTGTACTTATACAATGTATTTTAATACAGGATGGAACATGTCCTTGACTTTTTATCAGTTTGCATTCTATTGATTTTAAGATTAATCAAGTTGACCACACAGTTCAGTTTAATGAACAACGTTAAACATAAGATATCCAGAGTTTTCCCTCCTATCTTAGTCCAGTACAAGGCTGAAGGGTCAGATCAAAGAAAATTAATATAAATGCTAGCATTTTAAAGCATTTCATCACATCTGAGAGGCACTGCAAAATACTTCACAAAACTCAATCTGGAGGTGCTCAGTCTTGAGATGTTGGAGATGTGCATGCTTCCATGTTGAGGGAAGAGAGAAGTTGGATGTGTCAGACAAAAGCGAGGGACACTGGTGCTGCCTGGACTTTTATTGTTGTTACCAATTTTATATTCAATATGATCTCTTCTATATACCTACACATGTTTGAAGCTTTAACTGGAATAAGTGGAAGAACTTGTTATTGAGTGCTTAGTTGACCACAATGAATGATTAGAAAGTTAAAAAACATACAACACCAGGTTATAGTCCAACAGGTTTATTTGGAAGCACTAGCTTTCGGAGAACCACTTCTTCATCAAGTGGTTGTGGAGGTTAACCCCCACACTACCACCTAAGTGCAGTAGTGCTTTTTTTTTTCCCCCAGCACCCATGGTGTGTGTGTGCAGGTGTGAGACACAGTGAAAGACACAAAGTGCACGAATCTTTATTCAAATTCCACCACCAGGAAGATAGGAAAACACCCGGGTGGCCAGTGACAAACACTGCCCTTCACATCAAAGGGCAAGCACACCTGTTTTTTTT
>NW_025212523.1:0-616 GCF_004010195.1 Chiloscyllium plagiosum | reverse complement strand
TCTCTGTCTCTCTCTGTCTCTCTCTGTCTCTCTCTCTCTGTCTCTGTCTGTCTCTCTCTGTCTCTCTCTGTCTCTCTCTGCCTTTATCCTGTCTCTGTCTCTGTCCTGTCCCTGTCTCTATCTCTGTCGCTCTATCTATGTCTCTGTCTCTGTCTGTCTCTGACCCTTTGGATCAGAGGGTGAGCTGCTCCGGTCCCTGCTGTATCCCGATGTGCCTGTAGGTCAGTCGGAATGTGAGGGGGGTGCGCTGAGTCCAGCCTGGCTGAGCTCTTATATTCTCCTGGTTACCTTCTGGAACTTTCCAAGGACTTGACTAATCAGAGGCATTGGTTTTATCACCTTGAATCTTGGATCTTACAAGACCTTGCCCCAGGCAGACTTGTCTCTTGTGTCTGTCTTTGCTCAGGCAATCCCAGCATCCTGCATTTTTTTAGCCAGTTTTGATGCCCTGTTGTACCTGTATTTCTGGCCTGCCCTCTTAATGGTTTTTTATTTCACTTCCGCAGATCCAGGCTGCTACCATTGCACCTTGTGATCCAGTCTCTGAGCCCCAAAGTGCCTCAGCCTTTGAGGGGCGCTATGCTAAGTCAGTGGTGTCAGTGCCTCGATGGTTGGC
>NW_025212522.1:26257-27000 GCF_004010195.1 Chiloscyllium plagiosum | reverse complement strand
TTTCCTCTCACCTTAAATCTGTACCCCTAGTCTTGAAATTCCCTATGCCAGGGAAAAGACAACCACCATTAACTCTATCTATACCTCTCATTATATTATAAACTTCAGATCGCCTCCGAACCTCCCACGCTCCAGTGAAAAAAGTCCCAGCCTCTCCAGCCTTCCTTTATAACTCAAACCTTCCATACCCGGTACCATCCTGGTAAATCTCTTCCAAATCCTCAGCAACTTCACAACATCCTTCCTATAACTGCAACCGAAACTAGACACAGTGTTCCAGAAGAGGCTTTACTAATGTCCTGTACAACCTCAACGTGACAGCTTGTGGCCATAACAGAGACATGGGTTTCTCAGGGGCAGGAATGGTTGCTGGATGTTCCAGGGTTTAGAACATTTAAAAAGAATAGGGAGGGGGTAAAAAGAGGAGGGGATGTAGCACTGCTAATCAGAGAGGGTATCACAGCTACAGAAGTTACCATTGTCGAGGAGGGTCTGCCTACTGAGTCAGTATGGGTGGAAATTAGGAACAAAGCTGAAAGATGTGTTGCTGGAAAAGCGCAGCAGGTCAGACAGCATCAAAGGAGCAGGAGAATTGACGTGTCGGGCATAAGCCCTTCTTCAGTAGAAGGGCTTATGCCTGAAACGTCCATTCTCCTGCTCCTTTGATGCTGCCTGACCTGCTGTGCTTTTCCAGCAACACATTTTTCAGCTCTGATCTCCAGCATCTGTAATCCTCACTTTCT
>NW_025212522.1:21550-23815 GCF_004010195.1 Chiloscyllium plagiosum | reverse complement strand
AAGTTAAAAATCACACAACACCAGGTTATAGTCCAACAGGCTTAATTGGAAGCGCTAGCTTTCGGAGCGACGCTCCTTCATCAGGGTGATTGTGGAGGGCTCGATCGTAACACAGAATTTATAGAAGAAATTTGCAGTGTGATGTAACTGAAATTATACATTGAAGAATTGATTGTCTGTTAAGCCTTTCATCTGTTAGAATACAGTGATAGTTTCACTTCTTTTATGTGTAAATCACAAAACCCTTTTTTAAAGTTGCATTCTTGGGTTAGCTGTTAACAATGGTGATAGCTAGACAATATTGGTGTCATGTGCAAACTTACTAACTATGCCTTCGATACTATCACCCAAATCATTTATGATTCTGTTACAGTGAGAATGTAAACAAGGAATTTTGAAGGCAGAAATACTGATTAAAGATATCATGGTGATTAACTAATTTACACTAAAACAGCCCTGTTTTATTTTCCAATTTATTTTTAGTATTATTACTCAATGTCTTTCATACCATTAGGATGGCCTGATGCACTATAGCACTGCTGATATCCTTCTGAAATGTGTTTGCTGTTGTAATGCAGTAACTCTCTATTTGAGGTTCATACCTCCCACCAGTGCCAAGAGGGGAATTTGATATGAGTGTGTTCAATATTTGCATGAAAGTTGACTCACTGTATCATTTATGAGACTGTTGGCTGTTGGCAGAATATAGTCAGATGTCGATATGACTGGACTGACAGGATCACTCAAACTGTGTGCTACTGTGGACCTTGGGAAACTTATCTGTGGAATGTGGCTAGTCAGGGTTGAACAACACAGATTATGATTTTAAAATGGTTTCACTGGGCAGGCAGATTAAATTTGAGATAAACATCCTTGAAGCTTTTCCAAGAGCTACTGTTTTCTCAAACAATGAAGTAAAAACCATGAGGTACAGCCCACAATGAGGAAAATGTACAAGATCTGTAGAAGGTTCTAACCAAAAAGGGTGACTTTATTTTTTATAAAAGCTCTTTCTATAAAGAAACTAGTTTCAAAGTTGAAGTTCACTCAATTACAATGGAAATGGGTGGAAGTTGGCAGAATAAATAAATCTATTGGCCTTTCTTACTTCCAGATTTCATGTCCTTCACTTGATTAAAATACACTGCAAATTAATCACAATATTTTTGTAGCTAATCTCAGACTGAAATCATTAAAGACGTTAAATACTTGATTACAGTAGTGTTTTAAATGAAAGACCAAAGAGATGAGTCCTGCTTGAGTCATAGATAGAGTCATGGGATGTACAGCATGGAAACCGACCCTTCGGTCCAACCCGTCCATGCCGACCAGATATGCCAACCCAATCTAGTCCCACCTGCCAGCACCCGCCCTATATCCCTCTAAACCCTTCCTATTCATATACCCATCCAAATGCCTCTTAAATGTTGCAATTTAACCAGCCTCGACCACTTCCTCTGGCAGCACGTTCCATACACGTACCACCCTCTACGTGAAAATGTTGCCCCTTAGGTCTCTTTTATATCTTTCCCCTCTCACCCTAAACCGATGCCCTCTAGTTCTGGACTCCCCGACCCCAGGGAAAAGACTTTGCCTATTTACCCTATCCATACCCCTCATAATTTTGTAAATCTCTATAAGGTCATCCCTCAGCCTCCGACGCTCCAGGGAAAACAGCCTGTGCAGCCTCTCCCTGTAGCTCAAATCCTCCAACCCTCGCAACATCCTTGTAAGTCTTTTCTGAACCCTTTCAAATTTCACAACATCTTTCTGATAGGAAGGAAACCAGAATTGCACACAATATTCCAACAGTGGCCTAACCAACGTCCTGTACAGCCGCAACATGACCTCCCAACTCCTGTACTCAATACTCTAACCAAAAAGGAAAGCATTCCAAACGCCTTCTTCACTATCCTATCTACTTGGACTCCACTTTCAAGGAGCTATGAACCTGCACTCCAAGGTCTCTTTGTTCAGCAACACTCCCTAGGACCTTACCATAAAAGTGTATAAGTCCTGCTAAGATTTGCTTTCCCAAAATGCATTTATCTGAATTAAACTCCATCTGCCACTTCTCAGCCCATTGGCCCATCTGGACCAGATCCTGTTGTAATCTGAGGTAACCCTCTTTGCTGTCTACTACACCTCCAATTTTGGCGTAATCTGCAAACTTATTAACTGTATCTCTTATGCTTGCATCCAAATCACTTATGTAAATGACAAAAAGTAGAGGACCCAGCACCGATCCTTGTGGCACTCCACTGG
>NW_025212522.1:17705-21087 GCF_004010195.1 Chiloscyllium plagiosum | reverse complement strand
TCCACTGTCCTCTGGGGCAGAGCATTCCACACGGCCACCACTCTCTGGGTGAAGAAGTTTCTCCTGAGCTCTGTCCTAAATGGTCTACCCCGTATTTTTAAGCTGTGTCCTCTGGTTCGGCACTCACCCATCAGTGGAAATATGTTTCCTACTGCCAGAGTGTCCAATCCTTTCATAATCTTATACGTCTCAATACGTCCTGGGGATTTATCCACCTTTACCCATTTCAAGACATCCAGCACTTTGTAATCTGGACATTTTGCAAGATGTCACCATCTATTTTCTTACATTCTATATCTTCCGTATCCTTTTCCAGAGTAAATACTGATGCGAAATACTCCTTTAGTATCTCCCCCATTTTCTGTGCCTCCACACAAAGGCCGCCTTGCTGATCTTTGAGGGGCCCTATTCTCTCCCTAGTTACCCTTTTGTCCTTAATGTATTTGTAAAAACTCTTTGGATTCTCCTTAATTCTATTTGCCAAAGCCATCTCATGTCCCCTTTTTGCCCTCCTGATTTCCCTCTTAAGTATACTCCTACTTCCTTTATACTCTTCTGAAGATTCACACGATCTATCCTGTCTATACCTTACATATGCTTCCTTCTTTTTCTTAACCAAACCCTCAATTTCTTTAGTCATCCAGCATTCCCTATACCTACCAGCCTTCCCTTTCACCCAAACAGAAATATACTTTCTCTGGATTCTCATTATCTTGCTTCTGAAGGCTTCCCATTTTCCAGCCGTCCCTTTACCTGCGAACATCTGCCTCCAATCAGCTTTCCAAAGTTCTTGCCTAATACCGTCAAAACTGACCTTTCTCCAATTTAGAACTTCAACTTTTAGATCTGGTCTATTTTTTTCCATCACTATTTTAAATCTAATAGAATTATGGTCGCTGGCCCCAAAGTGCTCCCCCATTGATACCTCAGTTACCTGCCCTGCATTATTTGCCAAGAGTAGGTCAAATTTTGCATCTTCTGTAGTAGGTACATCCACATACTGAATCAGAAAATTGTCTTGTACAAACTTAGGAAATTCCTCTCCATCTAAACCCTTAACACTATGGCAGACCCAGTTGATGTTTGGAAAGTTAAAATCCCCTACCATAACCACCCTATTATTCTTACAGATAACTGAGATCTCCTTACAAGTTTGTTTCTCAATTTCCCTCTAACTGTTAGGGGGGTCTATAATACATTCCCAATAAGGTGATCATCCCTTTCTTATTTCTCAGTTCCACCCAAATAACTTCCTTGAATGTATTTCCGGGAATATCCTCCCTCAGCACAGCTGTAATGCTGTCCCTTATCAAAAATGCCACTCCCCCTCCTCTCTTGCCTCCCTTTCTATCCTTCCTGTAGCATTTGTATCCTGGAACATTAAGCTGCCAGTCCTGCCCATCCCTGAGCCATGTTTCTGTAATTGCTATGATATCCCAGTCACATATTGCTAACCATGCCCTGAGTTCATCTGCCTTCCCTGTTAGGCCTCTTCCGAGATGCTCTGGACATAAGAAAGGAGCACCGTGCATTGCACACCGCCCAGATGGAGCCAGAGTTGGAAGAATCTGAGCTGGTGCTAAAACACCCTAGGAGGAGCTACACAAAAAATGAACCAGCCCTTGTCCTTGGACTCAGATGGGGAGGGATATAATGATTATAGCAAAGTCAGCCAGGTGGACCTCACAGAATATGAGTTCCCTGTTTGGGGCTATTCACCTGGTCCAATCAGGAAGCCTGGACTGACAGTTATAAACAGGAGTGTCAGTTCACTCTGAGAGCTGGCTGTGATGGAGCTAGATCAGTGTCAATGATTTTCCACTTGTAAATAATGGGTGACTTAGTGATGGGATACCGGCCTCTGTGGTGTTATTTCAATGGGATCCTGTTTCTCACCATTCTCCAGGAGAATCTCAAACTTTAGCAAGAGATTGATGTGCCACAGTCTTCATGAGCCAGAAATATTTATAATGTGGCTCTGTATTTCAATATTTTGACCTAAAAAGCAATAGATTTCTTCCCCCTTCCTTAGCAGGTAATCGGTGAAACTACATCGACATGGCTCCAGAGAGTAGGAGAACTGATATGTCCTCAGACAATCTTAATCAAGACTAAATTACACAAGATATTGTCAGAGGGCATTTTTATCCCAAATCATTTATTCACGATAAATTGTGTTTGATTGGAGCCATTCTACTTGAATCACTCATCACTTCATGTTAATACAAAAAGAATAATAAGATCAACAAATGTGTAGCAAGATTTCAATGTCAACTCTTCTAATGAGCAGTTTGCAGCAGGACTTGAATTTGTGTCACTTTGTTTGTATAAATTCCCATACTCCCCTTGCAGAATGAGGTCACTGCTTGGTTCAGTGCTTGCCTTTGATTTGACACATACAACCGAGTGCAATAGGGGCAGGGGGATCTCTGGATAGAACCAAACGTATTCAAACAGCTTGCTTCTATAAATGCAACAACTTTTGAGGACTTTGTTTCACATGATTAAATGTAACTATTTTTATTAGCGGGACTTTGTAAAGTCTTTTTTATAATATATTTTTATTGAGAAAAATATTTTTTTTTAATATTACAACAAGTACAAAACAATGCAATTCAAAACAGTACAAAATTAAACTCAAATAATAAAGAAATCCCCAAACCACCCTCCTGTACAAATGTATAAACATATATAGAAAATTATAAAATAAAAAAAACCAAACTAGCTATTTAACTAAATAAATAAATAACCAACAACAAACAAATAAATAGTAATAACTCAGCCCAGCCAAACAAGACACTCATACATTCACAGTTCCTCCTCCCTGGATATTGGACTCGTGAAACACAATCATTACGGCTATATAAAAGCCCTTGTTAGTGTGGCGGATAAATCTGTGTTCAGATATTCCAAAAAGGGCTGCCATGTCTAGTAAAATTTCTCAGTTTTGTGGTGTACCATATTTGTGAGAAAATCCAGGGGAATATGCTCCATAACAATCTTCCGCCAAGCCGATAAGCCTGTGGGGGGGGGGCGTTGGGTATCCAACCTCGCAAGATATTCTTTCTTGCACAGAACATTAGAATAATGAGAAGGTTTTTCTTATGCGCGTCTGCAGGAAATACAGTGGGCAGGCCCAAAAGGAGAGAGATAGGGTCCTTCTCCACCTTTACAACCAAAATTCTCTCCATTGCAACTGCCACAGCGCTCCAATATGTTCGAAGCCTATTGCAAGACCAAAGACAATGGGTGAGAGTGCCCGTACAGACCTTGCACTTGGGACATGCTGAAGATACCCCAGGTTTAAATTTTGACAAACGGTCTGGAGCCAAGTGGACCCTGTGGAGAATCTTCAACTGTAAAGCATGGGTCCTATTGCAAA
>NW_025212522.1:0-634 GCF_004010195.1 Chiloscyllium plagiosum | reverse complement strand
TGAGTGAAATGTATAGAGAGAGGTTGTTTGCGCATTCACACAGATCTGCGTTTTGATGGGTCAGGAGCAACATACAAAATAACAACTGGCGGAGGGAGAATTGAATTCCCCCTCCGAATCTGCCGAGGACATGCAGAACCTGGCACTTCTCTATCACCACTCACTCACCACCCGGCGCCTGGAGGAAGAACGCCTGATCTTCCTCCTCAGGCACCTCCAACCCCAGGGCATCAATGTGGCCTTTACCTTTGCCTGATTTCCTCCTCCGACCACCTTATCCCAGTTCCATCCTGCCAGCTCGGCACCATCCTCATGGCCTGTCCTACCTGCCAATCTACCTTCCCACCTATCCGCTCCACTGTCCTCTCCGACCAATCACCTTTACCCCCACCTCCATTCATCTATTGCACTCTCAGCTACCTCTCCCAGCCCCACACCCCCCTCCCATTTATCTCTCCACCCCCGAGGCTCCCAGCCTCATTCATGATGAAGGGCTTTTGCCCAAAACGTCGATTCTCCTGCTCCTCGGATACTGCCTGACCTGCTGTGCTTTTCCAGCACCACACTCTCGACTCTAATCTCCGGCATTTGCAGTCCTCACTTTCGCCTGTTAATTGCTTTGTGACATTCTACT
>NW_025212521.1:23208-27000 GCF_004010195.1 Chiloscyllium plagiosum | reverse complement strand
GAAAAAGACTTGAATTGATTAATCACTTTATTACTTCAGGATGTCTCAAAGTGCTTTACATCTAATTAAGTTTTATTAAACCTTGTCACTGTTGCAGTGCAGGAAATGAGGCATCAATTTGTGCAGAGCAAGTTCTCACAAATAGCAATGTGATAACAAATTAATCTATTTGAACATAATGTTGGCTGTGCTATAAATATTTGCCAGGCTCCAAGAGAACTCCCCAGTTCTTTGTTGAAATAGTTCGATGGGATCATTCCAAGAGGGAGAACTTAGTTTAAAAAAATAATAATTGGAAATGAATGGACTGGTCATACTGGAATACCATTTTGAAATATACAAGATGAATCAACTTTTACAGGATTTTCCTTCTAGGTTTACATTCATTTGAGAAGGTAGTCAAGACTTCTGCTTAACACCTCATCCAAAAAAATGGTACTTCTTCATCTTGCATGGTAGTGCCAGCCAAGATTTTGAGTTCAATTTTGTCAAGTGTGATTTGAATCTACAACTTTCTGACTAAGGCCAATGAGCTATGACTGCCAGTGTGGTCATGAAATTTTGAAAAGAAAAATTTTAATGTTCACTGAATATTTCCTCTTAAATTTTATTTCAACTGTAAACTGCTCTTAAGCTTATTGAAACAGTAAGAGAAGTAATACTTTAATCCATTTGATTTGCCTCACTCCATTATGTTCCTGCATCACTTGCAACGGTACATATGATAGGACAAGCGTTCTCAAACAGGGTGGGAGGCAAGGGAAACACAGGAAGAATTCAAAGGATTTGCCAAAGATTGTGACTGATACTACCCTCCACTCACTCCTTCCTCACTTATTATCACTTACAGGCAACATATACTGTATAATGGGACAATGCGGCTTTGGAGAGAAAGCCTAATGGACCCAATAAGACTGAGGGATATGGAGCATATTAGAAGTTGTGATTACCTTAGTCAGTTGCTGTTTAACTCATGTATCAGCTCCCACAGCCTGGGATTGTTGCTAGTGCAGCATAACATCTCTATGGCCTTTCAAGAGAAGTCAAGAGGTCTTGCCCTCTCTGAGTAAGCTGTAAAACAGGCATAGCCATTCAAAGCTAGATAATGACAATGAGGATGTAAATGTGCTGGGCATTGTAATTGACCTAAATACTGATGCAGCTGAGAACTGCACAGACTTGGGAGTGTACAAAGGAGGCAAAAAAAAATAATTTGTACATAAAGTTTCCAATTATACATGTGGGATTCAAGGCAGCTGCTGAAAATTAATATACATGGGATTCAATCCACTGATGAAAATTAATAATACTAATGTGGGTGGAGAGACCACTGTCAAGCTGACCTTAACATCATGCATCATATTGTGTGCAGCTGTATTTCTAATGGCTCTGTCATTTCCAAAGAGGATTTCAATTTAATAATTCTTTAAAAACAAACTGAAGAAATAGGGGAATATTTCTTGTAGTGGCTGCTGAGAAAATAATGCAGCTCTGTAGGAAATGGCATCAAAGAGCCCTGGCTAAATTGCAGTCAGTGGAAATCAGGGAGAAAATGCTGCACTGGTTGAAGTCATACCTTGCTCAAAGGACGATGAATATGGCTGTTGGAAATCATCTCAGCCCAGGATATCACTGCAAGGTTTCCTCAAGGTAATGTCCAAGGCCCAATCATCTTCAGCTGCTTTATCAATGGTCTTTCTTCCAGGATTAGGACTGGTGGTAATGTCACTGGATTAATTATCCAGAACACACAGGCTAACATTCTAGACGTGGATTTGAATCCAGCCAAGGCAGATGGTGAAATTTAAATTCAATAAAATCTAGAATTAAAGCTACTCTATTGTTGGTCTAATCACGTTACTAAAAACCTCATCTGGGTTCATTAACTTAATTTTGGGAAGCAAATCAGTCATCCTACTTGCCCTGGACAACATGTGATTCCAGGCGCACAGCAATATGGCTGATTCTTAATTGCCTTCTGAACTGGCAAGTCACTCATTGTATCAAATTGCTACAAAGTCTAAACAAAGAAATGAAATCAGACATACCACCTGGCATCAATCTAGGCAAAGAAACTACAATGGCAAACACAGCCCTATTGACACTGCCAAGTCCTCCTTGAGAACATTTGGCAGCTTGTGCTAAAATTTGGAGATTAGCACCATAAACTAGTCCATCAACAGTCTGACATCGTCATACTCACAAAGTCATACCTTATAGAAAATGTCCCATACACCAGCATCATCATTCCACCAACAGAACAGACCCATCAGAGGTAGTAGAACAGTGGAATACAGTTGACAAGGCGTATTCAACATTGGTTCTGGTCTCCATGGAATCTCATGCTATCAGGTCAAATATGGGCAAGGAATCTTCCTGCTGGCCATGAACAACTGAAACCACCCATCCAGCCAACCAACTTAAGCTGATGAAGCAAGGTGACAAAGGCACAGAATCAATGGTTGGTCAAGAACTTCAATGTTCATCACTAGAACGTACCATTGACCAGAAACAGAATTTAACTGCACATATAAAAGCCATAGTTACAAGAGCAGGTCAGAGAGTTGAAATTTGAAGTAAGTAATCAACTTGTCTCCCCAGTGCCCATCACCATCTACAAGGCACAAGTAAGAAATGTGACAGAGTACTGTCCATTTGCTTAAATGGGTACAACTCCAATAAAACTCCAATAAAACTCAAGAAGCTCAACACCATTCAGGACAAAGAAGTCTGTTTGATTGCCACCCATTTAATACCTTCAACATTCATTCAACCCACCATTGATGCACTGTGGCAGAAGTGAATACCATTGACAAGATGCACTGCTATATCTCACCATGTCTTCATTGACAGCACCTTCCACATTACTTCTACCACATTAAAGGACAAGGCGCATAGGAACTTCACCACCTGCAAGATCCCCTCCAAGTTACATATCCTGGCATAGAAATGTATCACTGTTTCTTCTTTGTTGCTAGATCTAAATCCTGGAACTCCATTTTAGTTGCTGCCTTTGCTGGTTTGAATTCATGTATCGCTGGACATCGGAGTGCATCTGGGAAAATTAACAATAGTGAAATTCACAACTGAACTTGGAGGAACCTTTTTTGGGTGAAGTTCACCGCACAGAATCAGATAAGTTAATCGTTGTTTTAAGTGTGTCTAGCAGAAAGGCTGCAGTAGTGAGTAGAGTGGGTTCTTAAAATATAAGCCAAAACTAATAATTTAACCTGGGGCAGTGTTTTGTAGAGGAATAAGACGGTGTTATTTTCTGGGTCTGTAAATTGTGAAGGAGCAAAAATGGCCTTTTGTACAATGATATGTACTTCTTGTCAGATGTGGGAGTTTAAAGCCAGTTTAAGGGTTACGACGAATTACATCTGCCATAAATGCTGTTGGATGCAAATCTTATCAGATTGATTGGATTGGTTGGAGAGACAGATAGAAGCAATGAGGAATTTGCAACAGCAACAGTATGTGATGGATGGCAGTTATAGGAAGGGGGAAAGTCTCAGATACAGTCACATAGATGGGTTAACTCCAGCAAAGATAAGAGAGGTAGGCAGCTAGTGCAGGAGTCTTTTATGGATATATCCATTTCAAATAGGTATGCTGTTTTGGAAAATGTAGGGGGTGATGGATTCTCAGGGGAATATAGCATGAACAGCCAAGTTTCTGGTATTGAGACTGGCTCGAATGCAATGAGGGGTACGTCGGCTTCCAAGAGATCAATTGTGTTAGGGGATTCTGTAGTCAGAGGTACAGACAGACGTTTCTGTGGCCAGCAGAGAA
>NW_025212521.1:0-3447 GCF_004010195.1 Chiloscyllium plagiosum | reverse complement strand
CAGTTCCAACCTTCCAGCTCAGCACTGTCCTCGTGACCTGTCCTACTTGCCAATCTCTGTTACCACCTCCAAAAGAGAAAATGCTGGAAAATCTCAGCATGCCTGGTAGCATCTGTAAGGAGAGAAAAGAACTGACGTTTTGAGTCTAACTGACCCTTTGTCAAAGCTGGTTTCAGATCCCTTCTCACCTATCCGCACCACCCTCACCTCTGACCTATCACCTCCATCCCCACCCCCATGCACCTATTGTACTCTGTTACCTTCTCCCCAGCATCACCCCCTCCCCCCAATTTATCTCTCCACTCTGGAGGCTTCCTGTCTCTATTCTTGATTTTCCTGCTCCTCGGATGCTGCCTGACCTGCTGTGCTTTTCCAGCACCACTCTGATCTAAACTCTGAATAGATCAGAAGGCTAGCGAGTTTTGAGAAGATTTGTACCTCAGATTGAGGTTCTGGATATAGCTGAAAATGAACCTTTCTTGTAGCAAACCTACATCGAGATCAGAAGGCTCTTTCTGTCAGAGATCTGCAGCAAATTAGCCATTGTCATCTGGCAAACTGGCAGATTTTTGTTAGCCAAAGTATGGAACCCAATGCAGAGGATGACCCACAATCTCATTTCAAAGGTGGTGTACTTTTTTTAATCCACCTGCCAGTGATATCAAACACCTCTGGAGTAGGCAGGATTTAAACCCCTACCTCCTGGCTTGAGGTAGGAACAGTACCGTGACACCACAAGAACTCCCCTCCCCCTCTCTGCCCCCACCCCTGGAGCAGAGAAGGTTGATGGAGGAGCTGAGAAAGGTGTATAAGATTGACGGATATAGACAGCTTGGATAGAAAGCAGCTGTTCCACTTCATTGAAGTATCAATTACAAGGAGGCACACTTAAGGTGAAAGGTAGGAGATTGAGGGTAGGTGAGAGAAAAAGAACTCTTCACCCAAAAGGGTAGCCAGGGTCTGGATGCACTGAGAGCTATTTGATTTGAGTAACCTCAAGTTTTAAAAAGTACTTGGATGAGTGCTTGAAGTGTCACTTAAGCATTTGCTTAACCTTTTTATATTCTGCAGCCTATTATCCTCACTTATTGCCTTCACCTGTTTTTGTCATACAAACTTATTTGTTCCAACCTTGAATATTCCATCTCAAGCACTTTTATATCCTCGTGTCTATACCTACATTTACTGAGATTGTTGGTTAAATTTATACATTCTGCTTCATTCTTAAAGCAGAGGTACAGGAGTAAGCCATTAATACCTCATGCCTATTCTGTCAGTTTAATGCAACTGTACTTGACATAGCCCTATGATTTGTTTGGTTTGTCCTTAACTAGTTGCCAAGAATCTAGCAGTCTGGTTTAAAATTAACAGCTGGCTGAGCTGCTTTTGAGTTGTGTGAACAGAATCCCAAGCTCTGACCAATCTTACATGAAGGCATATTTCCTAGCTTCACTCCTGAAAGACCAGGCTCATCCAGTATTAGTCCCTAACTCTATGTTCCCTGATAAGTGGAAATAGAATATTTGGCTGAAACTTAATTATTGCCATAATGTTTGCATCAGACTATAATCAACCATTTGAACTCCAGGAATACAAGTTTGTGGGATTGCTTCTCCCCTTGTAACTTAACTCATGGTGGTCAGGTATTTTTGTAGATTTATGCTGCACTTCCTTGAAGGCTAATATATCCATCCTAATATGTGGAGCCAGAACTGCTTACGATTCTCCAGGCGGGGTCTAACCACTACTTTAAATTAGCAAGGTTTGAGGAGATTTGTAACTCAGGTTGAGGTTCTGGATGTAGGTTTCTTCACTGCGCTAGAAGGTTAATTTCCAGATGGTTTCTCTGGAAATGCTACTAGGTAGCATCTTCAGTGGGTCTCCAGGTGAAGCACTGCTGATGATTCCTGCTTTCTATTTGTATGTCTGGGTTTCTTTGGGTTGGTGATGTCATTTCCTGTGACATTGCTTCCTGTTCTTTTCCTCCGGGGGGGGGGGTGGATGGGGTCTAACTCCGTGTTTGTTGATAGAGTTCCAGTTTCATCTAACAGAGCCAGCTTCAAGATTTTGAACAAACAATTGTGTAATGTTGCAGCAGTGACACCGTTTTGAATAAATGTGAAACTTGTATTCTAACACCAAGAAATAATAGATCAGAAACATGGATAAATAAACACCTCACAACAGATGTGTTCAAACAGATTCCACAGATTTCCCCACACTTTCTATGATGAGTTTTGAGAAGATTTGTAGCTCAGGTTGAAATTTTGGATGAAGGTTTGCTCACTGAACTTGAAGGTTCATTTCCAGACGTTTCTTTACCTTACTCTGAGTGGACCTCATGCGAAGCAATACAGAAAATTCCTGCTTTCTATTCACATTTGGGTTTCTTTGGGTTGGTGATGTCATTTCCTGTGGTGAAGTCACTTCCTGTTCCTTTTCTCGAGGGTGGTTGATGGGGTCTAACTCTGTTTGTTGATAGTTCCGGTTGGAATGCCATGCTTCTAGGAATTCTTGTGCATGTCTTTGTTTGGCTTGTCCTAGAATGGGTGTATTGTCCCAGTTGAAGTGGTGTCCTTCCTCATCATTGAGGATACTAGTGAGAGAGGGTCATGTCTTTTTGTGGCTAGTTGGTGTTCCTGTATCTGGTGGCTAGTTTTCTGCCTGTTTGTCCAATGTAGTGTTTGTTACAGTCCTTGCACGGAACACCAACTTTAGATTGGCCAAGGAGCTACACGAAAAGCTAACACACTTAGAAGGCTCACGCCACTCCATCCACTTCACCCAAGAATTCCTGAAGACCATCAAAGACACTAAAATAGAAGAGGATGAAATAATGGTCTCCTTTGACGTAACATCCTAGTTTGCGTCAACCACCATTCACCTGGCCAAGGAAACACTGACTACACTATTAGAAGACCCAAAGACACACACACCAAACACCACTAACTTGATCAACAAGGAGAATATCATCCAGCTAGTGGACTGATGCCTTACCACCCACTTTACCTTCAACAACAAAACTTAGACAAACCATGGAACACCCATGGGATCTCCAATTTCAGGGTTCTTAGCGGAGGCAGTAATGCAGAGACTTGAGCAAACAGCTCTGCCAACCATCCATCCCAAACCCTGGGTCCGCTACATGGATGACACCTTTGTCATTACTAAATGAAACAACTTAGCGGAAACCTTCGAGACCATCAATAATACCCTCACTGGCATAAAATTCACTAAAGAGGAGGAAAACAACTTCAAACTGCCATTCCTAGATGACACAGTAGAGCGAACAGCCAATGGGGAATTTCAAACCAATGTCTACAGAAAAACACCACATACAGACCAAATATTGAACTACAGAAGCAATTATCCCAACACCCATAAACGAAGCTGCATCAGAACGTTATTTCAACGATCCAACACACTGCAACACAGAAACTACACAGA
>NW_025212520.1:22259-27000 GCF_004010195.1 Chiloscyllium plagiosum | reverse complement strand
TGGGTTTAAACCTGGAAAAGATTACTACGTGAGGCACAGAGCAGGCCACATAGTGTTTGCCTTTTTTCTCTAAGGTCCATAAACCAGCTTGAGATGAGATTGGTGCCTTACGTTCTACAGATTGTTTGGTCACCCCCAAGACCCATTCAGCCTTGCAACCCACAAAGATTTCCCAGTAATGTATTCCTGATGAGAACCCTTGTTTTGCCAGAACAAAGGGATGGGCGCTGAATCGTGAGGGTTTAGAGGCTGATTTCTTCAGGTTGTGGCTGTACGTGACACTGGTCATGTTGTCGAAGATTAGGAGGTTCCAGTGTGCGGTGTCAGGATCTAGACTCAATGGCACTGTAGAAGAGCAGAAAACAGAACAGACAGAATGAAAAGAGGGAAATGTCCCATTTATTAAATTGACATTATGCAATTTATCCAATTCAGGAAGTTAGCTTTTGTAGGATTTATCTGCCTTTTAACCTGTATTATTGCAGTTATAAAACTCATCCATACGCACGTTACACTTTGTCTTCGTATTAAATGAAAACCATCAAATTTAAAGATATTTCAGATTCAATAAATAATTCATGCTCCGGTGTTGCTCACAGACAGTTTTGAATCTTAGTTTTCCTGTTGCTATTTCACAAAAGTTATCTTTTTCTCCCTTTTCTGACTTCCTAGACCCTGCATTACTATTACTATTTTGCCTGCCAAAAAACTACTTCGATTACAGTCGGATGTTTGTTAGATGTACTTGTAACAAAAATCAAGATGTACTTGGCTACCTTCTTTTACAATCTGTCTTGCCACTAGTCAACCCCTTTTTGTGTCAGCAGCAAAATTTGAGGTGGTGTTGTTTTTACCCAAGCCAACTTTAAAACTATCTATGCAATGTGATCATTAGTGGCTGGGCAGCATCTGTTGCCCATCCAGTTCAAAGTTAGCCACAGGGTTTCCTTTTTACTTTTTCCTTTTCCTCTTTACGAAGGATTTAAGATATTGCAAAGAAACTGTGCCCGCTTTCAACAAAATAAATGCAAGAGATTAAAATCATCCAGTTCAGAAGAGAACTTTAGACCACCAGAAATACAGTCCAAAACACACACTCTCTACCCAATAAACAACCGTAAATCCAAGTGAAAAGATAACGCTTCCAGCAAGAACAGAGGCACCTCCAAATCTTCTGAACGTGAAGGACAAAAATTGGGGGAGGTAAGATAGTGCTAAATGTAAATTATAAACAAGCATATAACAATAATAATCAGAATAGCAGGGATCGGTGCTGTAAATGGTTCTAAAAAGGTTAATATTTGTTCGAGTGCAATCACCTACAGTGATCATGCCATTAGGCCTTGGAGGGAGAGAAAAGAAACTTATCATGGGAGACAGATCAAAGGCCAAGTCCTCACAACAATCTTTGTAGTAATATAATTCAGTGCAGAGATGCAATAAACAATGTTGCGTTTACGCTACAAGATTAACCTCACTAGAACCTGAAGGTGATGGATATTTACAACATCTCATTTCTCAGAGAAGGAAAGGAGAATGCACATGGCAAAACTTGAACGCAACTTGGCACTTTAGTGGAATGCAAATGTATGGAACTATGGTACTTGCCATACATTAGCAAGATTCTGAAGTAACAACTTAAAGCTTGAAGTAAAAGTCTCAAAAGCATTTATTGGATGTTAAGATTTTTGTTTCTTATCCTTTCTGCCTTTTGCCATCTTTCCCGCCATTAGTCATACAACACAATGGAGGAGAAAGTTTCACTCCCATAGAGATCTATTGTTTAGACTCTAACTTTGTGACCACTCACAAACCTTAATGCAATGAGAACTTAGAAATCTTTTGATCTCAGCTTTGAACATACTCAGTGATGGGGTTATTCACACCCTCCTGAATTCTGAAGGTTCACAACTCTGAATGGAAAAAAACCTCTCTTCATTCCAACCCTAAATTAAGTAATTTAGAATGCTGAGCTCTTACGTTCCAAATCTCACAGACAGAGGAAACAAGTTCTCAGTGTCTACGTCAACAAGTCCCTTTAGAATCATTCTTGCTTGAAAAAAATGATTGCCTCTCAATCTAAATCAGGAGCATTCACTCAGCCTCTCACTGTAGGACACCCCTTTTATTCCAATCGAGTGAACCTTTACTGCGCTACACTATAATTATGCTGAATGGTGCATGTAATATATTATCAATTCTGGAATTCAAATTTTTTTTTAAATAAGAGAGCAAGTCAGTTCACTGAAGCTTTTCTCTTTCAACAAATGTCAGCAAATAATTCTGGGAGTGACTTAAATCCAGCATTGGACAGAAAGCAGACTGCTGTAGTAAAATTTGGGAAATAGGCTTGTAGTTTTGAGTTTATCACAAATAATATAAACACTTTAAGGTCATTAGCTTTGTTATTAATTCAGTCAATATCAGAGTTGAGTTCAGAAGCAAGTCTTAGTGTTTCTCTCTTCAGTAAGAGTTTTCAGCTCAGTTAAAGAGAAGCCACTCACCCCAGTAGAAGTGCGTAGTTTGAGTAGTTTCTAAGCCAGGAGAGTTGCAACAGAAATCTGAACACAATTAGAATTGTAATGTTTTGGCTCAGATTTGTAAAGAGTTAATGTCAACTGACTCAGAAAGGAATAAAATTGTGCCAATAAAGTAAAACCTTTACAAGGAGAAACCTAAGAGTTGAGGCAGGCTCATTTCTCTGGTCATGAGTCTCTGTAACAGATCATGCTGGGAAACAGGTTGAAACTATGTTTTGATGTTGATGTTAAGATCTTTCCAACTGTTTATATATAATTTGGTTTAAAGAAATAATGTCTGTTGTTAAATAACAATTGTAATCACATGTGAATCATTTTGTTAATTACTGTTGTGGTTTGTCACGAAAACAAAATTAAACATTATCTGTCAAAGTAGGTTTCATTGTGAAATCGGACTTGTCCAATAGTACAATCAATTGGGTTTACACCAATAATCATTGGAAAAATGGAACATTGAAAAAAAGAGCACAAGAATAATTTATAAAGTACTTACATTTATTAATGAAAAAGTATTTTAATACATAAAAAAAATTCTTGTAAAAGATGAATAGATTTATATTCTATATCAAACGTAGAATTAATAACTCAGAATAGCTAATTTCTTAGCTGAATCAGGAAAATTCAGTCCCAAGTGTCGATTTTGGGGAGTTTCATGGAGGATTTCTCTCCTTGAGTCCCAAAGAGTTTCTTGTACAATTCGTCTCAGCTTGCCTCATTACACATAATTCCAAGATGTCTTACCCATGCTATCATGTACTCAGCAATGGCAGACATACTGCAGTCATGAACCAGATCAAATGATATCAGGCAGGAACCTGTCAACGGGGGTGGTACCAGGGGACTGGAGAGTGGCGAATGTTGTGCCCCTGTTCAAAAATGGCTATAGGGATAACCCGGGGAATTACAGGCCAGTTAGTCTTACTTCGGTGGTAGGCAAAGTAATGGAAAGGGTACTGAGGGATAGGATTTATGAGTATCTGGAAAGACACTGCTTGATTAGTGACAGCCAGCATGCATTTGTGAGGGGTAGTCTTGCCTTACAAGTCTTATTGAATTCTTTGAGGAGGTGACCAAGCATGTGGATGAGGGTAGAGCAGTGGATGTAGTGTACATGGATTTTAGTAAGGCATTTGATAAGGTTCCCCATGGTAGACTTATGCGGAAAGTCAGGAGGCATGGGATAGTGGGAAATTTGGCCAGTTGGATAGAGAACTGGCTAACCGGTCGAAGTCAGAGAGTGGTGGTAGATGGTAAATATTTAGTATGGAGCCCAGTTACAAGTGGAGTTCCGCAGGGATCAGTTTTGGGTCCTCTGATGTTTGTAATGTTTACTAATGACTTGGAAGAGGGAGTCGAAGGGTGGGTCAGTAAATTTGCAGATGATACGAAGATTGGTGGAGTTGTGGATAGTGAGTAGACAGTCAGAGACTTTTTCCCCGGGTACAACAGAGTGTTACAAGGGAACATAAATTTAAGGTGAAGGGTGGAAGGTATAGGGGAGATGTCAGAGGTAGGTTCTTTACCCAGAGAGTGGTGGGGGCGTGGAATGCACTGCCTATGGGAGTGGCAGAGTCATTGGTGACCTTTAAGCAGCAATTGGATAGGTACATAGATAGGTGCTTAAGCTAGGACAAATGTTCGGCAGAACATCGTGGGCCGAAGGGCCTGTTCTGTGCTGTATTGTTCTATGTTCTAAAACCACAGAGTCAGAGAGTCACCCAGAAATGACAGCGAAAGTGAAACTAACTCAGCACATCACAGGCAGGAGCCTGAACATCTTGTTGGAGAGGGTGGTGGAGAGGATAGTGAAGAGGATGGTCGACAGGATGGTGGACAGGATGGTGGAGAGGATGATGGAGAAGATGGTGGAGAGGATGGTGAAGAGGATGGTGTAGAGGATGGTGGAGAAAATGGTTGAGAGGATGGTGGAGAGGATGGTGGAGAACATGGTGGAAAGGATGGTGGACAGGATGGTGGAGAGGATGGTGGAGAACATGGTGGAAAGGATGGTGGACAGGATGGTGGAGAGGATGGTGAAGAAGATGGTGGACAGGATGTTGGAGAGGATGGTGGACACCATGGTGGAGAGGATTGTGGAGAATCTTGTGGAGACGATGGTGGAGAGTTTGGTATAGAGGATGGTGGAGACAATTGTGGAGAAGATGGTGGAGAGGATGGTGGAGAGGATGGTGGAGAAGATG
>NW_025212520.1:17662-21566 GCF_004010195.1 Chiloscyllium plagiosum | reverse complement strand
CCCTACAGCTATTCCCAAACACCCAGCTCCCTCTGCCCCCTACAGCTATTCCCAAACACCCAGCTCCCTCTGCCCCCTACAGCTATTCCCAAACACCCAGCTCCCTCTGCCCCCTACAGCTATTCCCAAACACCCAGCTCCCTCTGCCCCCTACAGCTATTCCCAAACACCCAGCTCCCTCTGCCCCCTGCAGCCTTTCCCAAACACCCAGCTCCCTCTGCCCCCTGCAGCCATTCCCAAACACCCAGCTCCCTCTGCACCCTGCCATTCCCAAACACCCAGCTCCCTCTGCCACCTGCCATTCCCAAACACCCAGCTCCCTCTGCACCCTGCCATTCCCAAACACCCAGCTCCCTCTGCACCATGCAGCTATTCCCAAACACCCAGCTCCCTCTGCCCCCTGCAGCTATTCCCAAACACCCAGCTCCCTCTGCCCCCTGCAGCCTTTCCCAAACACCCAGCTCCCTCTGCACCCTGCAGCCATTCCCAAACACCCAGCTCCCTCTGCACCCTGCAGCTATTCCCAAACACCCAGCTCCCTCTGCCCCCTGCAGCCTTTCCCAAACACCCAGCTCCCTCTGCACCCTGCAGCCATTCCCAAACGCCCAGCTCCCTCTGCACACTGCAGCTAATCCCAAACACCCAGCTCCCTCTGCACCCTGACATTCCCAAACACCCAGCTCCCTCTGCCCCCTACAGCTATTCCCAAACACCCAGCTCCCTCTTCACCCTGCAGCCATTCCCAAACACCCAGCTCCCTTTGCCCCCTGCAGCCATTCCCAAACACCCAGCTCCCTCTGCCCCCTACAGCTATTCCCAAACACCCAGGTCCCTCTGCACCCTGCAGCTATTCCCAAACACCCAGCTCCCTCTGCCCCCTGCTGTTATTCCCAAACACCCAGCTCCCTCTGCACCCTGACACTCCCAAACACCCAGCTCCCTCTGCACCCTGAAATTCCCAAACACCCAGCTCCCTCTGCCCCCTGCAGCCATTCCCAAACACTCAGCTCCCTCTGCCCCCTGCGGCCATTCCCAAACACCCAGCTCCCTCTGCACCCTGCCATTCCCAAACACCCAGCTCCCTCTGCCCCCTGCAGCCATTCCCAAACACCCATCTCCCTCTGCACCCTGCAGCCATTCCCAAACACCCAGCTCCCTCTGCACCCTGCAGCTAATCCCAAACACCCAGCTCCCTCTGCACCCTGCAGCTATTCCCAAACACCCAGCTCCCTCTGCCCCCTGCAGCTATTCCCAAACACCCAGCTCCCTCTGCCCCCTGCAGCTATTCCCAAACACCCAGCTCCCTCTGCACCATGCAGCTATTCCCAAACACCCAGCTCCCTCTGCCCCCTGCAGCTATTCCCAAACACCCAGCTCCCTCTGCACCATGCAGCTATTCCCAAACACCCAGCTCCCTCTGCACCATGCAGCTATTCCCAAACACCCAGCTCCCTCTGCACCATGCAGCTATTCCCAAACACCCAGCTCCCTCTGCACCATGCAGCTATTCCCAAACACCCAGCTCCCTCTGCACCCTGCAGCTATTCCCAAACACCCAGCTCCCTCTGCACCCTGCAGCTATTCCCAAACACCCAGCTCCCTCTGCACCCTGCAGCTATTCCCAAACACCCAGCTCCCTCTGCACCCTGCAGCTATTCCCAAACACCCAGCTCCCTCTGCACCCTGCAGCTATTCCCAAACACCCAGCTCCCTCTGCACCCTGCAGCTATTCCCAAACACCCAGCTCCCTCTGCACCCTGCAGCTATTCCCAAACACCCAGCTCCCTCTGCACCCTGCAGCTATTCCCAAACACCCAGCTCCCTCTGCACCCTGCAGCTATTCCCAAACACCCAGCTCCCTCTGCACCCTGCAGCTATTCCCAAACACCCAGCTCCCTCTGCACCCTGCAGCTATTCCCAAACACCCAGCTCCCTCTGCACCCTGCAGCTATTCCCAAACACCCAGCTCCCTCTGCACCCTGCAGCTATTCCCAAACACCCAGCTCCCTCTGCACCCTGCAGCTATTCCCAAACACCCAGCTCCCTCTGCACCCTGCAGCTATTCCCAAACACCCAGCTCCCTCTGCACCCTGCAGCTATTCCCAAACACCCAGCTCCCTCTGCACCCTGCAGCTATTCCCAAACACCCAGCTCCCTCTGCACCCTGCAGCTATTCCCAAACACCCAGCTCCCTCTGCACCCTGCAGCTATTCCCAAACACCCAGCTCCCTCTGCACCCTGCAGCTATTCCCAAACACCCAGCTCCCTCTGCACCCTGCAGCCATTCCCAAACACCCAGCTCCCTGTCTCTAACCCCGTGCTGTCCCTGTCCCTGGGAGTGTTTGATGGGGGACAGTGTAGAGGGAGTTTTACTCTGTATTTAACCCCGTGCTGTCCCTGTCCTGGGAGTGTTTGTTTGGGTGACAGTGTAGAGGAAGCTTTACTCTGTATCTAATCCTGTGCTGTCCCTGTCCCTGGGAGTGTTTGGTTGGGTGACAGTGTAGAGGGAGCTTTACTCTGTATCTAACCCCGTGCTGTCCCTGTCCTGGGAGTGTTTGTTTGGGTGACAGTGTAGAGGGAGCTTTACTCTGTATCTAATCCTGTGCTGTCCCTGTCCCTGGGAGTGTTTGGTTGGGTGACAGTGTAGAGGGAGATTTACTCTGTATCTAACACCGTGCTGTCCCTGTCCCTGGGAGTGTTTGATGGGGGGGGACAGTGTAGAGGGAGCTTTACCCTTTATCTAACCCCGCGGTGTCCCCGTCCGGGGAGTGTTTGGTTGGGGGGACAGTGTAGAGGGAGCTTTACTCTGTATCTAACCCCGTGCTGTCCCTGTCCTGGGAGTGTTTGGTTGGGGGGACAGTGTAGAGGGAGCTTTACTCTGTATTTAACCCCGTGCTGACCCTGTCCTGGGAGTGTTTGGTTGGGGGTACAGTGTAGAGGGAGCTTTACTCTGTATCTAACCCCGCGGTGTCCCTGTCCCTGGGAGTGTTTGGTTGGGGACAGATGATCCTGGAATGGTCACTCCCCTCTCAACATGCTGAGAATGTTCCTCAGTCTGGGATTGGGAAGTTTGAGTCCAGTGTGCACTCAGCTCAAAGCCGTAACGTATTCCTTTCGTTAGGAATTGCCTGGGAATGTCGGAACACAATCCACTCTCCCCCCACACCCGCCCCGGAGACAGATAGAGGTGAATTTGACCATTTCTCCAGCTGTTTCGGGTCTCCAAATCCATTTATTCCAACATGGCTTCCCAACTCACAGGCTGGAGGGAGAGGGGGAGGGGTGTGGAGATGGTGCTGCAGGGGGCTTTGCTGAAGGGGGGGTCAGAGTTCAGGCCCTTGACCAACTCCACCAGGATCTTTGAATTCCGACATCTAGGCTCCCGTCCGGCTCTATGCCCAATGTCCAACCCTGGGGTTGGGGGGGAGGTAAGGGAAGTGGGAGAGAGGAACCACTGATCCCGTTGAATGCTGCAGACGGGCTGAATGGCCTCCTGCTGTTCCTCTGGTGGTCACATCCTGTTCCTCATCGTCACGTTTTCCCCTTGTCACAGAAATTGATTTTTTTATCCCCCCCGCCCCAGTTGGCTGTGCACTCCTCAGAGCTGGGAGGGTCTGGTGTTGAGTTGGGTCTTTGTTCCCCACCCCCCCCCTCCAGCGTTGGGGGGTGGGGGCAGCTCTGTCCTCCTTTACTGGTCTCCTCCCTCATCCCTCTCAGAGTGTCCCACGAAATCAGGTTTTTGACGCCCGTTCGGGTGCTCACCCTCGGTCCTTAAGGATCCCCTCCCCTCCCCCCCCCGCCTCAGAAACCCGCTCAGCTTCTGGAAGGTTCTGAGGAGCGTCCCATCACCTCCCCCCTCCCCCCCCCCCCCCCCCCCCCCCCCCCCCCCCCCCCCCCCCACCCG
>NW_025212520.1:14443-16923 GCF_004010195.1 Chiloscyllium plagiosum | reverse complement strand
TTTAACGTTCAATTTCTCCCACTCAAACACCCAGCTCCCTCTGCCCCCTGCGGCCATTCCCAAACACCCAGCTCCCTCTGCCCCCTGCGGCCATTCCCAAACACCCAGCTCCCTCTGCCCCCTGCAGCAATTCCCAAACACCCAGCTCCCTCTGCCCCCTGCGGCCTTTCTCGGTCTGAACAGTCCTGTGGTTCTTTCAATTGCCCTTCCTGATCACATGATCAACTTCAGAGTTGCCCACCTTTATTTCAGTCTGACAGGTCCCTGACTCAGGAGAAAGTGAGGACTGCAGATGCTGGTGATCTGAGTGGAGAGTGTAGTGTTGGAAAAATACAGCAGGTCAGGCCGCATCCAAGGGGCAGGAGAATTGACATCATCATCCGAGGAAAAAGACTTTCACTGTCTATTCTATCTAATCCTCTGACCATCTTGTATGTCTCTATCAAATCTCTTCTGAGACTTCTTCTTTCCAATGAGAACAGACCCAAGTCTCTCAGCCTTTCCTCAGAAGAGCTTCCCTCCAGACCAGGCAACATCCTGGTCAATCTCCTCTGCCCCTTTTCCAATACTTCCACATCCTTCCTGTAATGGGGCGACCAGAACCGTACACAATATTCCAAGTGTGGCCGCACTAGCATTTTGTATTGTTGTAGCATGACATTGCGATTTTGGAACTCAATCCCTCTACCTATGATACCTAACACAACGTATGCCTTCCTAACAGCACTATCCACCTGGGCGGCAACTTTCAGGGATCTATGTACATGGACTCCAAGATCCCTCTGCACATCCACACTACCAAGAATCTTTCCATTGACCCAGTACTCTGCCTTCCTGTTATTCTTCCCAAAGTGCATCACCTCACATTTAGCTCCAATGAACTCCATTTGCCACCTCTCAGCCCAATTCTGCAGTTTATCCAAGTCCCCTTACAACCTGTAACATTCTTCCACACTGTCCACTACTCCACTGAATTTAGTGTCGTCTGCAAACTTACGAACCCACCCATCTATGCCTGCGTCCAAGTCTTTTATAAAAATGACAAACAGCAGTGGTCCCAAAACAGATCTTTGTGGCACACCACTAGTAACCGAACTCCAGGCTGAATATTTTCCATCAACCACCACTCGCTGCCTTCTTTCAGAAAGCCAGTTTCTAATCCAAACTGCTAAATCACCCTCAATTCCATGCCTCTGCATTTTCTCCATCAGCCTACCATATGGAACCTTATCAAAGGCTTTACTGAAGTCCATGTATACCACGTCAACTGCCCTAAGCCCATCCACATGCTTGGTCACCTTCTCAAAATAATCAATGAGGTTTGTCGAAACCATGCTGACTATCTGCAATCAAATTGTTGCTTGTGAGATGATTATAAATCCTATCTCTTATAATCCAAAGGCCTATAATCGAATAATCCAAAGGATTCCTCATTCAATTCAACTGATGGATGCTGAGCTGCAGAATCCCCCTCCCCATCACAGACATACTCCCCGACCGAACGGCACATTTCACCTGGATTTAGCTCCCTTTATCAAAGACATGGAAATAAATAGGAAAAGGTTTTGTGAACGGTAGGTCGTGCCTCACAAACCTTACTGAGTTCTTTGAGATGGTGATCAAACAGGTGGATGAGGGTAAAGCAGTTGATGTGCTGTATATGGATGTCAGTAAGGCGTTTAATAAGGTTCCCCACAATAGACTATTGCACAAGATACAGAGACATGGGATTGAGGGTGGTTTAGCGGTTTGGATCAGAAATTGGCTAGCTGAAAGAAGACAGAGGGTGGTGGTTGATGGGAACTGTTCATCCTAGTGTTCAGTTACTAATGGGGTGCTGCAAGGATCTATTTTGGGGCTACTGCTGTTTGTCATTTTTATAAATGATCTAGATGAGGGCATAGAAGGGTGGGTTAGTAAATTTGCGGATGACACTAAGGTCGGTGGAGTTGTGGATAGTGACGAAGGATGTTGGAGGTTACGGAGGGACATAGATCAGCTGCAGAGCTGGGCTGAGAGGTGGCAAATGGAGTTTAATGCGGAAAAGTGTGAGGTGATTCACTTTGGAAGGAGTAACAGGAATGCAGAGTACTGGGTGAATGGTAACATTCTTGGTCGTGTGCATGAACAGAGAGATCTCGGTGTTCAGGTACATAGATCCCTGAAAGTTGCCACCCCCAGGTTGATTGTTAAGAAGGCGGACAGTGTGTTAGCCATTACTGGGAGAGGGATTGAGTTTCAGAGCCACGAGGTCATGCTGCAGCTGGACAAAACTCTGGTGTGGCCGCAATATAAGGCCTTATGAGGAAAGGCTGAGGGAACTGGGGCTGTTTTCGTTAGAGAGAAGAAGGTTGAGAGGTGATTTAGTGAGACATATCAGATAATCAGAGGGTTAGACAGGGTGGACAGGGAGAGCCTTTTTCCTGGGATGGTGATGGCTAACACGAGGAGACATAACTTTAAATTGACGGTGATAGATA
>NW_025212520.1:11355-14170 GCF_004010195.1 Chiloscyllium plagiosum | reverse complement strand
CTTCCTATTCATATACCCATCCAGATGCCTCTTAAATGCTGTAATTGTACCAGCCTCCACCACTTCCTCTGGTAGCTCATTCCATACATGTACCACCCTCTGGGTGAAAACATTGCCCCTTCGGTCTCTTTTATATCCTTCCCCTCTCACCCTAAACCTATGCCCTCTAGTTCTGGACTCCCCCACCCCAGGGAAAAGACTTTGTCTCTTTACCCTATCCATGCCCCTCATGATTTTATAAACCTCTCTATAAGGTCACCCCTCAACCTCCGACGCTCCAGGGAAAACAGCCCCAGCCTGTTCAGCCTCTCCCTGTAGCTCAGATCCTCCAACCCTGGCAACATCCTTGTAAATCTTTTCCGAACCCTTTCAAGTTTTCCAACATCTTTCCGATAGGAAGGAGACCAGAATTGCACACAATATTCCAACAGTGGCCTAACCAATGTCTTTTGCACACATTCTCTTTCTCTCTTTCAAGTGTTCACATCTTTTCCATCAGATGCTGCACACGTTTTTATCATTCACCCGTGGGGTATGGGCATCACTGGCTGGGCTCAGCATTTCCTGCCCATCCCTAGTTGCCCCTTGAGAAGGTGGGGGGTGAGCTGCCTTCTTGACCCGCTGCAGTCCATGTTCTGTAGGGTAGACCCACAATGTCCCTGAGGGAGGGAATCCCAGGATTCTGACCCAGCCACACTGAGGGAACGGCGATATATTCCCAAGTCAGGATGGTGAAGGGCTCGGAGGGGAACGTGCAGGGGGTGGGGTTCCCATGTACCTGCTGCCCCTTGTCCTTCTAGATGGAAGTGGCCATGGGTTTGGAAGGTGCTGTCAGAGGTGAATTTCTGCAGTGCATCTTGTAGATGATAGACATTTATGTCGTCAGGGTCGTAACTGTACTGGAACATCTGTACACTATGCTCCAGGTGAGGTCTACCCAGTGTCTTGTATAACACCCCCCTCCCTGCTGTTGTACTCTATGACCCTATTAATGAAAGATCGGAACTCTGGTTGCTTTATTAACCCTCTCTCTCGCTGCAGTCTTTGGGACATGTATTTGATCTCTCTCTGCACCTTCTCTAACGCTATACTCTGCACTCTGCTCTCTTACCCTGATGTGCTCAGGTAAGGTAGGGTTTGCCTGGTTAGCACACAAAACAATACTTTTCGCTGTATCTCAGTACAATATGAATGCAAATGCAATACAGTCCTTCATTGCTGGAGGGATGGAGTTTAAGAACAGGGAGGTTATACTGCAGCTGTACAGGGAGCTGGTGAGGCCACACCTGCAATACTGTGTACGGTCCTGGTCTCCTTACTTGAGAAAGGTACTGGCACTGGAAGGGGTGCAGAGGAGGTTCACTAGGTTGATTCCGGGGTTGAGGGGGTTGCCTTATGAGGAAAGGAGAACCTGAACACACACACACCAGCTGGTTTCGTAACAGTTTCTACCTGACTGTTGTTCGAATGGACTCACAGGCTCTTAACATTCCCCAGTACCTGTGTTCTTATTTTTGCCACTGTTTCCCTATTACTTACTTATCTAGGCTAATTAACTCTGTGATCTGCCGGTATTGCTCACAGGACAGAGCTTTTCACTGTGTCTCGGTACACGGGACAATAAATTCAATTCAGATCGGGTGGATTGGGACTGTACACGTTGGAAAATGAGAGGGGATTGTATCGAAACATCTAAACTGACGAAGGGAACGGACAAGGTAGAAGCAGGGAGGCTGTTTACGCTGGTGAGTGAAACAAACCCGGGGGGTATAACCTCAAAATACGGGGGTGGGGGGGGTGGGGGGGGAGCAGATTTCGGGCTGAGCTGAGGAGGAACTCCTTTCCCCAGAGGGTTGGGAATCTGTGGAATTCCCCACCCAGGGAAGTGGTTGAGGCTTCCTCAGTAAATATTTTTAAAGCTAAGATAGATATTTGTGCAGTGAAGGAATGAAGGGTTATGGTGAGGGAGCGGGTCACCCAGACAGACAGCAGGGAAACACAGCCTTCCGCCTAACAGTGGAGCAGAGTCCATGATCTTACTGAGTGACAGAGGAGACTCGAGGGGTTGCATGGCCTACTCCTGCTCCTGTTTCTGATGTTCTTACAATAAATCAAATCAATATTTGTCTGGTCTGATTTGCCTGTAACTGAGCTATTGACCCCCAGATTATGATGTTTGAGGATCTGCTTTTTTATCCTTGGGCTCGAGCTCCTCACGACTCCCTTCAGCATGAGCAGTAACCACGGAGACACAACAACTTGACCCTGTCCCTCCCAGCTCCTCTCCAGTTCCCAATCTGACATTCCAAACTCTGGGAATCTTCTAGCGACTGCTGGACCCAGTCCGACAGATCCGACACAGATCCCTTCACAAAGTGAGAACCGAAAGAAATGCAGGTTCTGGAAATCAAAAACACAAACACAACTTGCTGGAAAAGCTCAGCAGGTCTGGCCGCACCTGTGCAGAGACGTCAGAGTTAACGTTTCGGGGTCCAGTGACCTTCACACGGAGGTCATTTCCCCGTCACCCTGAAAGCAGGAGTCCCGCTGAGTGTCAAGGTGGGTGACTGAATTCTCCAGGAAAGGGTTAAAACTGAGCTCCAGGTTACAACGAACCAGCCGTTCACAAACTGATCACTGCAAAAGATCCAACCACAAACCCGAGACAGGAAGGCAAGAGTGATAGAGAGGGGGGAGGGGGGGTGGAGGGAGGGGGATGGAGAGAGGGGGAATAGGAGATGGAGGTGGAGGTGAAGGGGGTAAATGGAATAGGAGATGGAGGGGGAGGTGAAGGGGGTAAATGGAATAGGAGACA
>NW_025212520.1:8583-10318 GCF_004010195.1 Chiloscyllium plagiosum | reverse complement strand
CTCTTAGGTCTCTTTTATATCTTTCCCCTCTCACCCTAAACCTATGCCCTCTAGCTCTGGACTCCCCCACCCCAGGGAAAAGACTTTGCCTATTTACCCTATCCATGCCCCTCATGATTTTATAAACCTCTATAAGATCACCCTACGCTTCTGACGCTCCAGGGAAAACAGCCCCAGCCTGTTCAGGCCTCTCCCTGTAGCTCAGATCCTCCAACTCTGGCAACATCGTTGGAAAACTTTTCTGAGCCTTTTCCAGTTTAATAATATCCTACCTTTAGCATGCAGGGCCTCAGGTGTGCCTAGCTTCACAGAGAGGGCCTCAGGCGGACCTGGTCTCACAGGGAGGGCCTGGTCTCACAGGGAGGGCCTCAGGAGCGCCTGGTCTCGCAGGGAGGGTCTCAGGCGGGCCTGGTCTCGCAGGGAGGGCCTCAGGCGGGCCTGGTCTCGCAGGGAGGGCCTCAGGAGGGCCTGGTCTCGCAGGGAGGGCCTCAGGAGGGCCTGGTCTCGCAGGGAGGGCCTGGCCTCACAGGGAGGGCCTGGCCTCACAGGGAGGGCCTCAGGCGGGCATGGTCTCGCAGGGAGGCCCTCAGGCGGGCCTGGTCTCGCAGGGAGGCCCTCAGGCGGGCCTGGTCTTGCAGGGAGGCCCTCAGGCGGGCCTGGTCTCACAGGGTGGGCCTCGCCTCACAGGGAGGGCCTGGTCTCACAGGGAGGGCCTCAGGCGGGCATGGTTTCACAGGGAGGGCCTCAGGCGGGCCTGGCCTCACAGGGAGGGCCTCAGGTGGGCCTGGTCTCACAGGGAGGGCCTCAGGCGGGCCTGGCCTCACAGGGAGGGCCTGGCCTCACAGGGAGGGCCTCAGGCAGGCATGGTCTCGCAGAGAGGGCCTCAGGCGGACCTGGTCTCACAGGGAGGGTCTCAGGTGGGCCTGGTCTCACAGGGTGGGCCTGGCCTCACAGGGAGGGCCTCAGGCGGGCATGGTCTCACAGGGAGGGCCTCAGGTGGGCCTGGCCTCACAGGGAGGCCCTCAGACGGGCCTGGTCTCACAGGGAGGGCCTCAGGCGGGCCTTGTCTCACAGGGAGGGCCTCAGGCGGGCCTGGTCTCACAGGGAGGGCCTCAGGCGGGCCTGGCCTCACAGGGAGGCCCTCAGACGGGCCTGCTCTCACAGGGAGGGTCTCAGGTGGGCCTGGTCTCACAGGGTGGGCCTGGCCTCACAGGGAGGGCCTCAGGCGGGCATGGTCTCACAGGGAGGGCCTCAGGCGGGCCTGGCCTCACAGGGAGGGCCTCAGACGGGCCTTGTCTCACAGGGAGGGCCTCAGGCGGGCCTGGTCTCACAGGGAGGGCCTCAGGCGGGCCTGGTCTCACAGGGAGGGCCTCAGGCCCCTCCCAGACTCATTTGAAACCCACAGGCTCAGGTATGAGGAACTGAGGTTGGAGGTAAATTAACCTATCGCTGAGCAAAGATTAACTGTTGAAATGACAGCGCTCCCCAAACCAACAGACTGACTGCATAAAGAAAATTAACTCCGTCTGCCAACTCTTCCTCTCTCCAGCTTCTCCTGTCCTGTGCTGTTCTCCCACTCACTCTTACTGATCTCCCCTGCCCTCTCCATCTCTCTTTGCGCAGTCTCTCACATTTCCTGCTTTCTTTTCAACTTCCCTCTCTCTCTATCATCACCCCTCCCCGTCTCTCTCTCTCCCTCTCCGTCTCTCTCTCTCTCCCTCCCCGTCTCTCTCTC
>NW_025212520.1:6357-7481 GCF_004010195.1 Chiloscyllium plagiosum | reverse complement strand
CGTTTTGATGGGATCACCCCTCATGCTGTGAAAGTAGAGGGAACACTGGATCAGCTTGTCCGATCTCTCTCCACAGGACAGTCCCACCATCCTGGGAACAGGGCTGGGGAACCTTCCATGCGCCCACCCCCCCGACGGTGGCAATAATTTCTCTCTCTTGAAAGAGAGAAGGATACCAGAACTAAACAGTGACCCTCCAGCTGGGGTCAAATCCATCTCCTGTATCATCGAAGCAAGACGTGGTTCCTCCAGGACTCCAATCTTCTTGTGATCAATGCTGACGTGCCTCTGTGATGGGTTGAGTTGGGATGGTGAGGGACGCCCCCCTCCCCCCCCCACCATACTGACTGCACCCCCACTGCCCTGCCCCTGCCCTGACAGAGAAAATGGGTTTTCTCTCACAGACATCGTCAAACCCCTTCAGCATCGCGATCAGCCCCTTCACTTTCCACACTCACACCATGTCCTGCTCCTCGGAGTTTAACCCTTTCACTCCAAGAGCATTCAAATGGGTTTGTGTCCAACCCCCTCTGAGGAGTGGGCAGTGGGGTGTCAGGGACAGATCCTCAGGCTGGGGGCAGGGGTCTGGCCAGGACTTTCTACAGCACCACCCCCCACCTTTGGGACCTTGCTCCACCCCCCCCCACCCGGTCTCCTCGGTTCGACCTCAGACAGACCTGTCACTACATGAGGTTAACAGCAATGGGTTGACAGACATTGTGGTGGTTGGAGGGTCAGTCACCTCAGCTCCAGGCCATCTCTGCAGGAGTCCCTTGGGGGAGTGTCCTCGGCCCAACCATCTTCAGCTGCTTCATCAATGACCTTCCCTCTATCAGAAGGTCCGAAGTGGGGATACTCACCGATGATTGCACAGTGTTCAGCACCATTCACCCCGCTCCCTCAGAGACTGAAGCAGTTTAAATGCAGCAAGATCTGGACAATATCCAGGCTTGGGCTGACAAGGGGCAAGTAACATTCACGCCACACAAACCCCAGGCCATGACCATCTCCAAAGAGAGAGAATCTTAACATCAATCCAACGAGTGAGAGATCCCGGAATGTTGGATCCGCGGGGAGATCCCGGAATGTTGGACCCATTGGGAGATCCTGGAGTGTTGGACCCA
>NW_025212520.1:0-1801 GCF_004010195.1 Chiloscyllium plagiosum | reverse complement strand
GATTTACAAGGATGTTGCCAAGGTTGGAGGATTTGAGCTACAGGGAGAAGTTGAATAGGCTGGGGATATTTTTCCTGGAGCATCGGTGGCTGAGGGGTGACGTTATAGAGCTTTATAAAATCTTGAGGGGCATGGATAGGATAAATAGACAAGGTCATTTCCCGGAGATGGGGGAGTCCAGAACTCGAGGACATGGGTTTAGGGTGAGAGAGGAAAGATATAAAAGAGACCTAAGGGGCAATATTTTCACGCAGAGGGTGATGAGTATATAGAATGAGCTGGCAGAGGAAGTGGAGGAGGCTGGTACAATTGCAACATTTAAAAGCCATCTGGATGGGTATATGAATAGGAAAGGTTTAAGAGGGATATGGACTAAGTGCTTGCAAATGGGACTAGATTAAGTTAAATATTTGGTCAGCATGGACGAGTTGGACTGAAAGGTCTGTTTCTGTGCTGTACATCTCTATGACCTATGAGGCTCTAGGAGAGATTATTCTGCTGGAGGAGTTTAAAAATTCACTTCCAGAACTGGAAGGTTCATTTTCAGATATTTCGTCACCATACTCGGTAACATCTTCAGTGAGCCTCTGGATGAGGCAGAGGCTTAAGGCACAATATAGCCTCCTCTTTATTTCTTGTATTCTGAGACATCAAAGTTCAGTCCAAATTGGTCCCATAGCTCAGTTGAACCCAGATTCCCACGGCAGAATCTGAAGATGGCCACAAAAGGAACAGTCCATCAAATTAGTAAGAATGCTTCTAATACTCCATATTATTTTCCAAGGGTAAAAGTGCGTGAAGAAACTAAAAATAAACAAGTTGACATGTAATAAACATGACCCAGCTCTCATTCGAGCATGCTGTTGTGGGGGGCACTTGGAAAAAGGAGAATAACCAACTTTATGAAAGGAAAATAGTGTTTGACAAAGCATAGATTTCTTTTGAGGCTGAAATTGACCGGGTGGTTTGTAAACGAAAATGACATGGTGGCTGAGGCTGCTCTGCATTCTTGGAATAATGGAACAACAAAATTCATAGACCCCACCTGAAGGAAAAAAAAAGATTTTTTTTTAAAAAACAGACTGGATTTTCCAAAGAATGTCAGGCAAACAGTCATTCTAGCCTTTTTCTGGATGCTCTGCATTTTTGAGAGGAGATTCCACACAAGGGTCCCTCAAAACTGCAGAATCATGGCAAGCCACATCTTTTCACAGCAGTTGGATTCTGAAATTTCAAAGATTTTGACAGAAACTGTGAACCCATAATTAGATGAGATAGAAGAGATAAGGGCACTGGATGGATGTGTTGCCTGGTGGGTAAGGATTAGTGGTCCTTCTAATCTAAAGGCTTGGTGGATGGCAATCTACATTGGCATGGTTCCAGCAGTTGCTGTCATGCACAGAAGGGCTGGGGGCAAAGAAAAAGAATAGCGTGCCAGTTTGGTTGGGGATAGGGTACCAGGTAAGTAGTGTCCAGCTGCTTAAGAGGTAAAGTGCCAGCTGAGTCACATGTGAGGGAACTATGGAATTTGTTGAACGGTTACTCAGGAATTAGATGATGTTACTCATGCCCTCCTAGACATTAACAGCATAGAGGTGGAACAATTGAAGAATATCAAGCTCTTGGCAGTGGTCACCCACAACAAGCTTTCTTGGACTCTTCATGTGGACGCACTAGTTACAAAGGCCCAACAACATCTCTTCTTCCTCAGACAACTGAGGAAATTTGCCACGACTGCAAATACCCTTGCCAATTTTTATAGGTGCACCAGAGAGCATTCTGTCTGGATGTATTACTATTG
>NW_025212519.1:25116-27000 GCF_004010195.1 Chiloscyllium plagiosum | reverse complement strand
AAATCACATCTGCCTCGTTACAAGCACCTCTGAGCCGTCCATGCCTTTTCCAAGCCCCCTCCAGTTCTGATAGGCTTCAATCCTCTCGCCGCAGTTTCTATGCAGTTATGTCTTTATCCTCTGGCTGAGGAAGGAGAGGAAAGGTGCTCTCAGTCCTCCAGACCTGATCTCAAAAGGGACCCTGTGAACGATGCAGCAACGATGCCCTTTTACACTGCCCAGTCTCCCTCACAATAAAATTCCATCTGCCTTCCCAAATCACCTCTGGTGCCCGCACACTGACATTTCCTGTTCCATGTTGCCGGTCCCCCAGATCCCACTGCACAAATTCGTGGTGAGGTTCATTTCCAGTGAAGCATAAGTGGATGAGGAATCAAGGGAAAGCCATGTGGCTCCTTGCTCTACCAGTTCACAAAAGGCTCTGATTGTAACCCATTTCTGCCAACGCCCACAAACCTTGCCACTCCTGCCCTCATGAAGACTTGATCTACCTTTGTCTTAAAAAAATCCTACTTTCAATGCCTTTTCAGTAAGAACTCACTGTGAGGAAACAAACCCACAAAGCCTCTGCTTACTATCAGGTGTTGGGAATGGCTCAGTGGTTAGCACTGCTGTCTCACAGCGTCAGGGACCTGGGTTGGATCGCACCCTGTCCATGTTGAGTTTATACATTCTCCCTGTGTCTCTGTGTGGGCTTGCTCTGGTTTCATCCCACAATCCAAAGCTGTGCAGGTCAGGGTGGATTGGCCATACTAAATTGTCCATTGTGGCCAGGGATGTACAGGTTAGGTGGATGGGCCATGCCAGGGATTCTGGGTAATCCAAGATGGAGGATGGGAAACATTTCTGGCTGTAACAGGCTGCTCCTTTTTTGAGGTATTTTTTAGGTGTTGGAGGTGATTTCCTCGAATTCTAGGGGCGGCAATTGCTGTTTTATATGCTGTTGCATTGTTTTGAAACTTTGGAGGATAAAAAAGTCAAAACAACAGCACTTTTAAAAGGGAGAGGAACAGACAAAGGCAGCACATGGTGAGGACAGTGCAAGGGAGAGAGAGAGAAAGAAACTCACACGGCTAACTGATACGGCAGCGAACCTGCATAGTTACTGCTTTCGCTGTTTGAATTCATGCATCATTGAACATCGGAGTGTGTCTAGGAAAGCAGTGGAATTCACAATTGATCTTGAAGGAAACTATTTGGGAGAGGTCACACTACAGAAACAGACAAGTGAATAGATTTAAGTGTGTCTTCAAAGCCTTGCTGTAGTCTGCGGTAGTGAATAGAGTGGGTTCTTCCTTGATTATATGTTTTATTGAGATATGTCTCTTGATTAAACTTAAAAATATAAGTCATAATTTTAAGTTAGCTTGGCGCAGTGTTTTGTAAAGGAATAGGATGGTGTTACTTTCTGGGTCTGTAGATTGTATCATCGATAGTCACAGGTAAGGAGCTGGAAGACTGGAGGTTGGCGAACACGGTGCCACTGTTTAAGAAGGGTGGTAAGGACAAGCCAGGGAACTGTAGACCACTGAGCCTGACGTCGGTGGTGGGCAAGTTGTTGTAGGGAATCCTGAGGGACAGGATGTACATGTATTTGGAAAGGCAAGGACTGATTAGGGAAAGTCAACATGGCTTTGTGCGTGGGAAATCATGTCTCACAAACTTGATTGAGTTTTTTTGAAAAAGTAACAAAGAGGATTGATGAGGGCAGAGCGGTGGGTGTGATCTACATGGACTTCAGTAAGGCATTCAACAAGGTTCCCCATGGGAGACTGATTAGCAAGGTTAGATCTCACGGAATACAGGGAGAACTAGCCATTTGGATACAGAACTGGCTCAAAGGTAGAAGACAGAGGGTGGTGGTGGAGGGTTGTTTTTCAGACT
>NW_025212519.1:21819-24636 GCF_004010195.1 Chiloscyllium plagiosum | reverse complement strand
AACTTTTTCACACAGAGGGTGGTACGTGTATGGAATGAATTGCCAGAGGAAGTGGTGGAGGCTGGTACAATTGCAACATTTAAAAGGCATCTTGATGGGTATATGAATAGGAAGGGTTTGGAGGGATATTGGCTGGGTACTGGCAGGTGGGATTAGATTGGGTTGGGCTATCTGGTTGGCATGGACGGGTTGGACCGAAGGGTCTGTTTCCATGTTGTATATCTCGGTGATTCTATGACTTTAAATGACCCATAGTGTCCAGGGATGTGCATATTAGGGTGGATTTGCCATGCAAAATTACCCATAGTTTCCAGGGATGTGCAGGTTAGGGTGGATTGGCAATGCTAAATTACCCGCAGTGACCAAGGACGTGCAGGTTCGGTGAATTAGCCATGCCAAATTGTCAAGTAAGTTCAAGAGCTATGCAGGTTCGGGTGGATTGGCTGTGTTAAATTGCCTGAGACTGTCCAGGCATGTGCAGGTTGGGGTGGAAATGCAGAGTTTTTTTTGATTTGGTTTTAGATTAGATTAGATTACAGTGTGGAAACAGGCCCTTCGGCCCAACAAGTCCACACCGACCCGCCGAAGCGAAACCCACCCATACCCCTACATTTACCCCTTACCTAACACTATGGGCAATTTAGTCTGGCCAATTCACCTGACCCTGCACATCTTTGGACTGTGGGAGGAAACCGGAGCACCCGGAGGAAACCTACGCAGACACGGGGAGAACGTGCAAACTCCACACAGTCAGTCGCCTGAGGCGGGAATTGAACCCGGGTCTCTGGCGCTGTGAGGCAGCAGTGCTAACCACTGTGCCACCGTGCCGCCCACGGTGTAGGATTTGAGTAGAGAGTTGTGTCTATATGGGATGTTGTTTGAAGGCTTGGTGTGGACTTGATGGGCCAAATGGCCTGTTCCACACTGGGAATTATATAAAATTGTCACATGCTCATTTTTAAGCATCTACTCCTACTTCTGCAATGTCCTTTCAGATGAAACTTTCTCTCCACATCTGCTTTTTCGACTCCCTGACAGGATGGTCATTGTGTTAAATTAAGTCACCTTTTGCTGTTCGAAACTGGAACTGGATCGTATCCTGAGATTGACTGATATGTTGGTATGGAAAGAGATGGTGCCTCATTGGCCCTGTTACTCAGACACACTCTCCTGGAGTTTGTGTGATTGGCTTCAGGGCTGAATTTTACAAAGTTTTCCAATTTCTCAATGGAATTCCTGTCCTTACTGCTTGTCCTCACTCTCCCGGGAGATTGTAAGTCTGGTGGGGGCCTGGGACAGGAGGGGACATGGAGGAGTGGACTGATGGGCCGGCAACTCTGGGTGGGACAGGTTCAATGCCCCAGTGCCCTTTTCCCCATCCTCTCTCCTCTCGTTAGCGCTACGATCTGTTCTTTTGGAGATATCGCTTTCCTTCACCTCACAATGTGATTTCGTTAATTGACACGTCATTGACTTCAGTTCCCAGAATGCTCGCTGTCCCTGCTTGATCTCCTTCTTCAAGGATGCCACGTCTGACGTTGGTGAGTCTCTCCCCCACACCTGGCCCAATAAATATTCACAGGGATCATTGTGACTTTCGAGATAAATCTCCCAGAGAACGCGATGGAAAGGGATAAGATGTTCTCTGATATTCTCCGGGATAACGAGGGAAAATGTTCACAGCTCATGGCATTCACTCAGCTCCTTCATGCCAAGGTGCATCCGGCAACGTGGCACTCCCCCACCCCCTTCCTTACTAACTCCAGGTCAGAATCCCAGGACTGCCTCCCTAACAGGCACTGTGTGGGTGTCCCTACACCACACGGGACTGCAGCGGCTCAAGGAGGCAGCTCACCCCTCACCCTCAAGGGGCAACTAGGGACGGGGAAACCAAACCAGTCACCTTACCAGTAATGAAGGGCTTTTGCCCGAAACGTCGATTTTGCCTGTCCTCGGATGCTGCCTGAATTGCTGTGCTCTTCCAGCACCACTGATCCAGAATCTGGTTTCCAGCATCTGCAGTCATTGTTTTTACCTCCTGAATTGCTGTGCTCTTCCAGCACCACTGATCCAGAACCTTACCAGTAATGCCCACATCCCACAGACGAATGTTAATGAAGATGTTTCTCCTGTGGTTGGTGGGACAAACCAAATGGACTCTGTCCATAATAGTTTCCCGGGAGGCCGGGAGAGTTCGGTGGGTAACTCTCCACCTCAGGGGAGCCCTTGGGGCCAGCGGTGTGGCTACATTTCAGGGGAGATGTGGGAGTCGCGCGGGATAGGCTGAGAGGAAGCAAGCACAGAGCATTAGCACCAAGGACAAGCCTGATGGGTGGAACGGGCTGTGTCCCAATTCAATCCCTGCGGTACGGATAGAGGCCACTCCGCCCATCGCTTCTGTGGTACAGATAGAGGCCACTCCACCCATCGATTCTGCAGCATCCCTTCCAGACCCAGATCCTTACCCTATCTCTGTAAGCCCTGCATTTCCCGTTGCTAACCCAACCTAACCTGGACACTAAGGACAATTTCCCACGGCCAATCCACCCTAACCTGCACATGTGGTACAGATAGAGGCCACTCCACCCATCGATTCTGCAGCATCCCTTCCAGACCCAGATCCTTACCCTATCTCTGTAAGCCCTGCATTTCCCGTTGCTAACCCAACCTAACCTGGACACTAAGGACAATTTCCCACGGCCAATCCACCCTAACCTGCACATTCCTGGGCACTATGGGACAATTTAGCATGGCCAATCCACCCTAACCTGCACATCCCTGGGCACTATGGGACAATTTAGCACGGCCAATCCACCC
>NW_025212519.1:3961-14405 GCF_004010195.1 Chiloscyllium plagiosum | reverse complement strand
CTCAGCCTCTCACACTCCCTGCCCTCTTACACACTTTCTCACACTCGCTCACCCTCTTACTGACTCTCTGCACTTCCGAGTGCTCTCTCAATTCTCACATGCTCGCACACTCACTCGCACTCTCTCATTCTCTCACGTTCTCACTCTTTCACACTTTCACGCAGTCTCTGGTGCTCCCAAATGCTCACTTGTTCTCACATCCTTGCTCTCTCTCTCACACACTCATTCACGCTGCCTTACATACACACATTCTCTCACACTCTCTCTCTCTCACGCTCCCGCGGGCACTCTTTCTCGTTTGTCCCCATGTGCTCTGCCTTCCTTTCTTTCCTTCTTTCTTTCTTACTTCACCCCTTTCTCGCTCACACACTCTCTCCCTCACTTTCACCCCCTTGCACCTGCTCTGTCTGTCTCTCTCGCTCTCCCTCTCTTCCCCCCTTCCTTGCTCAAGGAACTGACAATGCTATGTAGAATTCTTAAAATTTTCAAACTGTTCAGTTTCTGTCCTCGCTCTCTCTCTCTCCCTCTCCGCCCCTTGAACAGGACCTCCTCAGAGATTCCTGTCCCCTCCATCTCCCCGGCTCCCTCCCCACTACCCCCAGCCCAGGTCTGGTGGGATGCTAAGCCCTTGCTGATGGGACATGCTTAGGGAGCCAGTCTCCAGCTGCTGGTGGGTCTTGGCTGAGTTGGGAGTGAGCATCCGATTGAGATCATTTCTTTTATCGGATGTGGGCCCTCAGCATTTATTGCCCCCTTGAGAAGGTGGGGGGTGGGGAGGTGAGGGCAATCCTTGACCCGCTGCAGGTCTGTGTGGTGTGGGGACACTGTGCTGTTAGAGGGTAGGGCCGATGGGGGAGATCCAGGTTTCTGACCCAACCCCACAGAAGGAGCAGCCGATATATTTCCGAGTCAGGGTGGTGAGGATGGTGCTAGCGAGAGAAGCTAACGTGAAACTCGGGTTACATGGTCAGCGAAACTGTAACTTCTCTGTAACCTCTCGGATGTCTGTCAAAAAGAAAATAATTCCGCACTTGGAAAGCTTAATTTCCGAACAGAAAGGAAGGTCCGAAGTAGTTCTAACTTTGGAGTGAGCTGGACGGTACAGTTTGTGGATATATACTGTACTGGGAAGAGGATTGAAAATGACCAGCAGCTGAGGCTGGTTGGGATTTGACCGCGCGGTTCGGGTGGTGTGGAGGATAGAGTGGAGCAGGATTGGTTTGAGATACATCGATCGGGGAGTGGGGTGGGGGGGGGGGGGGAGGTGAAGGAGCAGCTGACGGACGTTTTGCCCAATTTCCCCTTTCCACCTTACTCCGAGAGAAGTTACTGCCCTGACCCCGGCCAAGTGGCATGATCTCTGTGCGAACCCTTGACGGGGTTGGCATCTGGGAGGTGTGCCGGATGTCGGTGGGGGTGGGCTGTAGGGGGGAAGGAGGTGGCAGTTCAGGGTGGAGTGAGTGAATGGGGGGGGGGGGGTGGGAGGTGAGGAGTTTAGGCAGGATTCTGACTTAGAGGCGTTCAGTCATAATCCCACAGATGGTAGCTTCGCACCATTGGCTCCTTAGTCAAGCACATACACCAAATGTCTGAATCTGCGGTTCCTCTCGTACTGAGCAGGATTACTATTGCAACAACACAACACCAGTAGGGTAAAACTAACCTGTCTCACGACGGGTCTAAACCCAGCTCACGTTCCCTATAGAGAGGTTCCCCTGCACCATGACTAAGCTGTCCTGTCGGAGTGACCAGGGATGGGGAGAGATGGATCTGGAGATTGGTGCAGGGTGCGGGGAGGGGCTGGGGAATGTTCCTGGTATTCTGCCCTAGCTATTGCTCTCTCATCTTCCCTCTGTCAGTCTGGTCACCCCACCCCCCGACCCCCCCCCCCCCCCCCATCTCTCACGTTCCCTCCCTCGCTCGCTATATCTCGCTCTCGCTTTCTCTCTCTCTCTGAAACTGTAATCTGGGGTGTAATTATTTGTAACTAACATCTGTTTGTAAATACGGCCTGCAAATGTTTTTGTCCTTTTCCACCCGAGCCCTTGTGAGATGCGCCATCTGATTTTGGACAGAACAGGGCACAGGGAGCCCGTTCCGTGAGCAAGTGAACTCAGGACGTGGGCAACATTGAAAACCCCATTTGGGGGGTGTCGCGCTGGTGAACCCCACAGCCGGCTCATGGTAAAGGGAGCTGGGGGACGAGTGGCTGTGGAATGGACAGTGGACCCTGTGTCTGATGGCTGGGGGGGGCGGGCAGAGGAAACTTCTGACCCTTTGGAGTGCCACCCACATTTTGGGGCAAATCCCCAGCCCCAGCCCCAGCCCCAGCTGTGCTCACCCCAGTTAAAATTCTGCCTCTTTCCACATTTCTCCCACCCACTGCAGGGGGGAGCAGCCTGGTCCACCACAACTACAAGCAGATAGGTCACACTGCCTGTACGGTCAGCTCTCGTCCTTTTCAATGCTGTACCTCCAACCTCCTGTTATCACGGGAGGTGAAATTCTTGGATTTTCTTCTGTCCGTTGACGAGAATGTGGGGCCCAGCATTTATCCCTAGTTGCCCCCTGGGGGGGGGGGGGTGGTGGTGAGCTATCCCATTGAACCGCCGCAGTCCCATCTGGTGTTGGGACACCCGCACAGGGCCAAGTAGCAAGGGCTGCTGGGTATATTGGCCAAGTCACAAAACCCCACACAGCAGACACAGCGCCATTCCAGAGGTAATTCCAGCATCTGACCCAGCGACACTGAAAGTACAGCCCGTACATATCCAAATCGAATGACCTGTGTGTCTCGGAGGGGAACTTGCTGGGGGGCTGGGGGTTGGTGTTCCCATGTATCTGCTGCCCCTTGTCCTTCCAGATGGAAGTGGTCATGGGTTTAGAAGGTGCTGTCTAAGGAGTCTTGCTGAGTTGCTGCAGTGCATCTTGTAGATGGTACACACTGCTGCTACGGGGATTGGTGTTCCCATGTATCTGCTGCCCCTTGTCCTTCCAGATGGAAGTGGTCATGGGTTTAGAAGGTGCTGTCTAAGGAGTCTTGCTGAGTTGCTGCAGTGCATCTTGTAGATGGTACACACTGCTGCTACTGAGGGAGGGAGGGGGTGTTTGTGGGTGTGGGCGCTTTTGTCCCTGGATGGTGTTGTGCTTCATAAACGTTGGAGCTGCCCCCATCCAGGGGCAAGTGGGGAGTATTACCTCACCCTCCTGCCTTGGGCCTTGTCGATGGTGGGACAGGCTTTAGGGAGTCGGGAGATGAGTTACCTGCTGCAGGATTCCCAGCGTCTCCCCGACTTGGGGAGGCAGGCCAGTGTCTTTTGGCCCCCCCACCCCCGACAAGAATCAGCACCGCCGCCTTCTTACCTCCCCCACCCCAAAAAGGAAATCAGTAATTCCCAGTGGTTAGCACTGCTGCCTCACAGCGCCAGAGACCCGGGTTCAATTCCCGCCTCAGGCGACTGACTGTGTGGAGTTTGCACATTCTCCCCGTGTCTGCGTGGGTTTCCTCCCAAAATGTGCAGGTTAGGTGAATTGGCCATGCTAAATTGCCCGTCGTGTTAGTAAAAGGGGTAGATGTAGGGGAATGGGTCTGGGTAGGTTGCGCTTCGGCGGGTCGGTGTGGACTTGTTGGGCCGAAGGGCCTGTTTCCACACTGTAAGTAATCTAATCTAATTACAGGGTATTGGCCAAGGGGGAATTGCGATTAGTGAACATAGGTTAACATAGATCTGATGGGATGTGGACCTCTTCTGTGCTGTATGACTCTATGAGTTAATTTGTGCCAAAATAAAAGGATAGATTTTCTAATTATACACTGCTGTTGAGAATCATCGGTTCCCAAACACGTCCCACTACGTGATTCTGTACTGTGGATTTCCACTTGGACCAATTAACATGAGAGTGGGTCAAGGGAGCACAGAGAATCCTAATAACTTAGACTAGGTTTAACAGTGGGGGAAGCAAGAAAAACCAGGTTAACACTCAGTTAAGCAAATTTCTCAGAAACCAGCCTTTCTTGCCCATCCTTAATTGCCCTATATAAGGTGGGGGTTGAACTGCCTTCTTGAACCGCTGCAGTCCCATGTAGTGTGACCCACACAGGGTCGAACAGCAAAGACACAACCACGTTGTCAAATTATTTTCCCCGACTTTTTAAAAAAACAGCGCCAGCCCGGTGACAGACTTTCCCAGAGGAGCTGAAACTGCAGAAATGTACTTATGTGTATAATTTGAGCTTAATATGGATGAAAATGTGTGTCTTTTATCTTTCGCTGATGTCAATATTGTGTTTTCAGGTGGATTGTGGGTATTTCAGTCAGGGCAAGATCTGTTGCATTCCTATCAATGTTTAATATGTCTGATCAAAGATGTTCCAAATTCAATGCATTTATTATTAAACGGATGTATTTACTACAAGCCAGTGGAGTCATTTACCTTCATTCTCTCCCGGGTTGGAAAAGAGGTGTTTGGGAAGCAGGGAGGTGGATTCCCTCCTACAATGAGGCTCGCTGGAAGTAGGTGAGACGCGGTTTATGGATCTTTGAAGTTGAATTGAGAGTTATTTGCTTTGCTGCTTGTAGATCAGAAGGGAATAGGGACAGGAGGAGGCCATTCGGCCCCTCAAGGCTGCTCTGCCACTCAGGAGGGTGGTGACTGAGCTGACATTCCTCGCTTCCACTTTCCTACCTTAACCCTCGATTCCCCGACTGGTCAAGAATCTGTCTTGGCTTTCAATACACACAAGGGTTCGTGGCTAAGGAGGGGTTAGAGGGATATCGGCCAAATGCTGGCAAATGGGACTAGATTAATTTCGGAAATCTGGTCAGCATGGACGAGTTGGACCGAAGGGTCTGACTCTGCCCCCACAGCTGTCTGTGGCAAGGAGTTCCAAAGACACTCAACCCCCTGAGATAAGGAATTCCTCCGCATCTGAGTCTGAAATTGAACCCCTTCATTCTGAGACTCTGCCCTCTGGCCCTAGACTTAAAGGGAGGTGATGGTCTGATGCCAGCTCCAGAGACCTGGGTGAGAATCCGACCAAGGCAGGTGCTGGAGTTTGAATTCAGTAGAAAAATCTGCAATTAAAAGTCTAACAATGACGTTGACTCTGTTGGCAATTGTTGGAAAATCCCATCTGGTTCACTCATGTTGTTTCGGGAAGGAAGCTGCCATCCTTACCTGGTCTGGCCTACATGTGACTCCAGACCCACTGCAATGCGGTTGACTCTTAACTGCCCTCTGGCCAATTAGGGATGGACAATAAATGCTGGGCCCAGCCAGCAACACCCTCATCCCATGAGCGAATTTTTAAAAACTCTCCCATGAGGGGAAACATCCTCTCAGCATTAACCCTGTCCAGCCCCTTAATATGGCCCACTGAGATCGCCCTGTCATTCTCCTAAACTCCAGGGAGGAGAGCCCCACGCTGATTAGCGTTAGGCAATCCCTCCATCCCAGGGAACATCCCAGTCAACCTTCGCCAGTGAAATGATATCTTGAATAAAGACCCAAAGGAGCAGACTGGCGTTCTAAGGATACGCTGGGACTTTTTTCCCTGGAGCGTCGCAGGCTGAGGGGTGACCTCCAAACATGAGGGGCATAAATAAGGTGAAGCGCAAAAATCTTTTGCCCCCGGGGTAGGGGAGCCCAAAACTAGAGAGTGTAGCGTTATGGTGAGGGGGGGGAAAGATTTAAAAGGGACCCGAGGGGCAACCTTTTCACACACACGGTTGGTGTGTGGATGGAATCGGCTACCAGGGGAAGTGGTGGAAATTACAACATTTCAAAGGTATCTGGATGGGTACATAAGGGTTTAAAGGGATATGGGCCAAATGCTGGCAAATGAGACTAGATTAATCGAGGATATCTGGCTGGCACAGACATGTTGGGCCAAAGGGTCTGTTATGCCATGCCTCTCGTTACAAATGACCTCCAATTAACAGTGGATGTGTTTACTGAAGCTTAAAACCAAAAACTCATGATTGGCATTTGTTTCTGGTCAGCATGGATGAGTTGGCTCAAAGGGCTTGTCTCCATGTTCTATGAGCCTGAGTAATTCAGCAACAGGTTGGCTTGGGAGAAAAAGGCACTTTACTGAGTGTTATCAGACAGAGTATAACAGAGACGCATCAGGAAGGTATTCAGAGTGGCGAGCAGACGATCAGCTGAGGAGCATAGGGTTAGAAGGAAGAGAGAGAGAGAGGCCCAGGGATTAATTCCTGGACTGGGCAGGGGAGGGGGAAATCTCTGGGTCCAGGCAGCCAATCAGGAGACAGAGAACTGGATACGAGACAACCTTCTGAAGGAGGTAAAAACAATGACTGCAGATGCTGGAAACCAGATTCTGGATCAATGGTGCTGGAAGAGCACAGCAATTCAGGCAGCATCGAGGAGCTTCAGCAAAATCAACGTTTCGGGCAAAAGCCCTTCATCAGGAATAAAGGCAGAGAGCCTGAAGCGTGGAGAAATAAGCTAGAGGAGGGTGGGGGTCATCTGGAATCAAGGATCTAATGATGACCATGAATCTATTATTGATTGTTGGAAAAACCCATCGAGTTCACGAATGTCCTTTAAGGGAGGACACTGCCATCCTTACCTGGTCTGGCCTACATGTGAGTCCAGACCCACAGCCATGTGGTTGACTCTAACTTCCCTCTGGGGCAATTAGGGATGGGCAATAAATGCTGGGATATGAATGAAACACACTCTCTTACTAACTCACACTTCTCACTCTCGCACACACTCGCACTCGCTCATTCACTTACTCTGTCCCACTCTCTCACACTCACTCGCTCTCACACTCACAGTGCACCTTCCACTCCCCCTCCCCCAATCAAACAGATCCTGCTGCCTGTGGATTGTGATCCATTTATTTTGGGAATGTGTGAGGGAGAAAGACCCCGGTGAGACCGCATTGAATGGCCTCATTGTGTTCCTGAGTGATGGTGGATTGGACGGTGTCTGATTTTCCTGTTGGAGATATTCACCCCTGCCCCTCTGGGTGAGATGGGGTGGTAGTTCAGCACGACACTACCCCTTGGTCCAGAGGGAGGTGTAAAATGTCGAGTGATGTGAGTGAGTCACTCAAAACAATCTGAGCTGGAGCAAGTTCACTCGGAATAACATTCACTCCAAAGCGAGGGCTCGGTGGGATTACTCCTTGTTGAACCTTTCTGCCTGTTCCAGGTCAGGAACAAAACTGGGATCTCCAAATCTTGACAAGTTACTGTGATTTTTGGTCTCTTTCACGTGCACATTGTTACCTGATTGCATTTAATGTGTTATTGGCGTTTAATTTTCAATGGGAGGGGAGAGAGGTGAAGGTTTTGTGTCTCTCTCTGTCTGAAGGATGCGTTTATCCCTGTGTGTCTGCTGGTTTGATAAAGACAGTATAACATGAACTTGTGGTGCAGATCAGAGAGATTCTAAATACCAAGTCCCTTGAGATGCAGGATTAGTTTATTAAATAAGCAAGATACAATTACATCATCCACCATCGATACAGAAACCAATTGGAGGCCAACTTGACTCAACCCAACCCAACTAACTCCCCTCCCCTTCTGGAGTTCAGCTTCACCTATCCCCCAGAAACACAAATGATTTTAAGTCAATTAAGGCCCAATACCCAACTGACCTCAACCCAACCCGTTGGCGATAAACCTCAGCCCAATCTCATTGACATTTACAGATGAAGGGAACGGTGAAGACCCCAAATCCCCAGCTGCCTTCCTCGTTCGAACCTCGCTCAGAGAAGGGCTGGACTGAGGTCCTGACCAACTCTTCATCAATGTCCTGAGCGGCCGGTTTGTATCCTCACTCTAATTATGTCTCAGCTCATTACAATTGGGAAAACGCAACTACATTTTTATCTCAATACGTTTTAGCTGATTCACCGATAAAGGAAGGTATGTTTCTGGATGAGGATACCAAGCAATTGGAACAGAATTATTCCCGAGGATCTCCAGTCTGAGATTTTGGAAGGGTTTTCCTCTGTGCGGTAGTGAACTTGTAGGTGAACTTTCTCCATTGAGCAGGGTGGTCTGTGGCGCTGGGTTCCAGTGTTGTCCCTCTGTGATACTGAGCCAATGGTGAAGGGGTGTCTCTTTCTAAGGAGCTGCTGGTTTCACAATGAAGAAGGTTTTAGGGTCAGAAGCGACAATTACGTCTGTCAGGAGTCTGATCCCAAAAGGGTTTCCTGAAAGTTGAGAAGGAAGCATTAGTGTGACATTCACCCACGGGGCTGAGGCACATGGCATTCTGTGGTTCAAAACGAAGCGGGAACGTGAAATAAATCAATCCTGGAAAGGAAAGGCTTGTGTTGTGGAGATGTTGCTGTTGGACTGGGGTGGACCAGGTCAGAAGGCACCAGGTTAGAGTCCCATAGGCTGACTTGAAGTCTCCAGCTTTCGGAGCATTGCTCCTTTGTTTTACGAAGAGAGATTGAGCACTTCAGTGCTCTGGAGTTTGGGAGCATGATCTGTAGAAGACGTTAGACCATAAGACACTGGAGCAGAAATTAGGCCATTCAGCCCATTGAGTCTGCCCCGCCATTCAATCATGACTGATACGTTTCTCAACCCCATTCTCCCACTTTCACCCTGTAACTCTTGATTCCCTTGATACTCAAGCACTTATCTATCTCAGTCTTAAAATATACTCAATGTCCTGCCCTCCACAGCCTCCTGTGCCAGTGAATTCCATAGATTCCCCCCACTCTGGCTGAAGAAGATTCTCCTTACTTCTGTACTAAAAGCTCTTCCCTTTACTCGAAGGCTATGCCCTTGGGTCCTAGTCTCTCCTAATAATGGAAACATCTTCCCAACATCCACGCTGTCCAAGCCATTCAGTATTCTATGTGTTAAAAAAAACAGACACAGAGAGGACATAGAAACCAATTATTTCCTAGCTGCCATCAGTTCTGAGGAAAGATCACTGGACGCAAAACGTTAACTCTGATTTCTCTCCAAACCCTGCTGAGTTTCTCCAGCAATTTCTGTTTAACTTTCTGAATTCCACCTGTCGCAGTTTTGTTTCCTCCAGTGTAGACAGCCCAACAAGTCCACACCGACCCTCTGAAGAGTAACCCATTCTCCATCCTACATTTATCCCTGCCTAATACCCCTGAACACTACGGGCAATTTAGCATGGCCCACTCACTTAACTGTGGGAGAAACCGGAACACACCCACGCAGACCACGGGGAGAATGTGCAAACTCCACACAGACAGTCACCCGAGGGTGGGATCGAACCTGGGTCCCTGGTGCTGTGAGGCAGCATTGCTAACCACTGAGCCACCCCTTAGAGAGGATGTTTCCCCTTGTGGAGTAATTTAGAATGAGAGGAGAATGGATGACAGACTGAAAACAGCAACGGAGAGAAATTGCATCTCTCAAAGGGAGAATTCACAACACCACCCTCTTTCCCCACCAGAGTGCGTTAGCTGCTGAATAAATTTATGGAGGAGATAGATTTGTAATTAGTAACAGACGAGTGATTCCAGAACGGGATGGGGGGAGGTGGGAAACGGTTCAAATGAGACCGTATTAGCAGCATAACCAAGCCCCTCTTTAAAGGGCAAGTTGAAATCCTTCCATCCAATAAATGTTGGGGTTGATGGGACGAATGGCCTCTTCCTGTTCCTATTTTTCACGTTCTGATTGGCCCATGATTTTGCCATATCCCAGGATGCTCCCAGAACATCAGAGGCGCGATGTCAATGCAGGCCGTCGTTAGTTGCCTGGCTTTAGCATAGCCGACTCACTTAACTCGCGAACCCCACCCCTTCCTCACCACTCCACCCCAGTCCAGGGTGTGGTACCGCGCTATCTGAGGAGGGGAGGGGGTACCTTTTCAAGGTGTGACATTAAAAAAGCCCCCCCCTGCCCACCAGCTCAGAGAGGGGCATTGAAGGCCCCAATGCCCAGAGGAAGACAGAAATGCAGCACCTCCCTGCCCCCCACAGTGCCCAGCGTATTGACATCAGGCCACGAAAAGATCCGATTGATAGAGTCTCGCTTGACCGGGGATTCGGGGTGGTGGGGAGAACAGTTGACTGAATTCAGGGCACCGCAAAATGAGCCATGGTCTCACTGAACGGTGAGGTGAGTGGGCCGAATGGCCTACTGCAGATCTTAGCACATCTCTTGGGTGGGGGTGGGGAGGCGGGTGGTTATCATTTCAGTGTTTGTGGGATCTTTCTGCGAGCAGATTGGTTTCTGTGTTTCCTACATAGAGTCATTGAGATGTACAGCACGGAAACAGACCCTTCGGTCCAACCCGTCCATGCCGACCAGATATCCCAACCCAATCTAGTCCCATTTGCCAGCACCCGGCCCATAACCCTCCAAACCCTTCCTATTCATATATCCATCCAAATGCCTTTTAAATGTTGCAACTGTACCAGCCTCCACCACTTCCTCTGGCAGCTCATTCCATACACGTACCA
>NW_025212519.1:0-2527 GCF_004010195.1 Chiloscyllium plagiosum | reverse complement strand
CTTATCCTATCACCTGCAGTGAGCAAACTAAGTGCCAAGAATTCTTGCTATGGGGTCAGAATTAGTACTTGGTCACTTCAGTTCACTGCTGGCTATAAAGAGCCTTGATTATTGCCCACCAGGCAATAGCAGATCAGGACATAATCCACAGGCACCTGTTCCCTGCATCCCTTCTACATTGGGATCCAATCATTGTCAATCTCTCAGGATCCTCATGGCACCTAGAATCTTAGAATCCTTACAGTGTGGAAGCAGGCCATTCAGCCTATCAAGTCTGTACCGACCCTCCAAGGAGCATCCCACCCAGACTCACCACCAACCCCTCCCTCCACTACCCCCAACACACTATCTCTGTAACCCCGCATTTCCCATCCACCTCGCTTGCACATCCCTGGACAACATGGGCAATTTAGCATGACCAATCCACCTAACTTGCACATCTTTGGACTATGGGAGGAAAGCAGAGCACCGGGAGGAAACCCACACAGGCATAGGGAGAATGTGCAAACTCCATATAGACAGTTTCCCGAAGGTGGAACTGTACCCGGGTTCCTGCAGCACTACCATTGAACCACTGTGCGACTAGATGCAGCCTGGTGTTGGTTGTGTCCACTGTAAGCCAAGTTCCCTGCCATCATTTGCTGTTCATTAGTCACTAACTGCAACTAGAAAGTTGCCAAAACAATGCCCAGGACGCAGTTTCAGTTCAATGGGTGAAAGCACAGGCTCCCCAACTGCTGAAGAGGCAAGGACATGAAGCATGTGCTTGGAAAGTGCAATCACAGCTAAACTGCAATCATTCCATTGTTCATTTGCAATGCATGCAGAGCAAATGTTTCTCAGAATCAAATGCTAGTCAAAGGTAATTAGTGATTGCAATTGGCATTTCAAGGCTGCAGAAGTTAGTGGCAAGGAATTAAAAAAGGCAAATGCTGGCTTAAAGCGATTCATAACTAAGGGTGCTACGGAAGTGGAGCCGATCGCTTCATCAACTGTTTTGATTTATTACTATGCACTCTATTGAATGAATTAGTTTCACGGTTAACGTAAGTCTGGGGAGGGGGTTTGGATAAGTGCTCAGAGCACAGCAAATGGTACCATTTTGAGTTTATGTATTGGTCATTCAGCTGGCATTCCACCTTCACCAATTTTGGGCCCATGTTTTGGCTGAAGCTGAATGAATGATGGAGACATGGCCCTCATGGTGAGGGAGCTGCACGTCTCACAGTATGGAAGAATGATTCCTAGGATGTAGGACTAATGGATGGGGAGAGACTGATGGGTTAGAACTATACCTACTGGAGTTTAGAAGAATGAGGGGGCAACTCATTGAAATCTCTCAACTTCTAACAGGACCAGACAGGGTAAACACAGGAAAGATGTTCTCAATGCCCAGGGAGATCAGAACCTGGGTCATATTTTAAGGGTATCGGGTAGGTATATAGGACGGAGATGAGGAGAAATGTCTTCACCCAGAGAGTGGGGGAGCCTGTGGAATTCTCTGCCACAGAACGTGGTTGAGGTCGAAACACAATGTTTTCAAAAAGGAAGTGGATATAGCTCTTAAGGCTAAAGGGATCAAAGGTTTGGGGGAGAGGTGGAAGCGGGGAACAGGGGACTGAGTTAGATGATGCTATTGAATGGCAGAGAAGGTTTGAGGAACGGGAGAATCAACATTTCGGGTATAAGCTCTTCAATGGGGTGGCACCATGGCTCAGTGGTTAGCACTGCTACCTCACAGCGCTGATAGAGAATGAGAACTCTGAGATTAAAGATATTACCTCCATATCCGTAACCATAACCTGTGGAACAAACAGACTGGTGTTAATTCAAAACCTACACAGAGTCATACAACACGAGAACAGACCCTTCGGCCCAACCACTCTGTGCCAACCATAATCCCAAACTAAACCAGTCCAAGCTGCTTGCTCCTGGCTCATATCCCTCCAAACTTTTCCTATTCCTGCACTTAACTAAATGTCATTTAAACATTGTAACTGTCCAGACATCCACCACTTTCTCAGGAATTTTATTCCACACACAATCCACTCTATCCACCACTTTCTCAGGAATTTTATTCCACACACAATCCACTCTCTGTGTAAAAGAATTTGCTCCTCATGTCTTTTTTAAATCCCTCTCCTCTTTCACCTTAAAAAATATACCCCCTAGTCTTGAAACCCCCATCCAAGGGAAATCAAACCTGCCATTAACTCTATCTATAGCCCTCACGCATTTTATAAACTTCGAAAAGGGCACCTCTCACCCTCCTGCACTGCAGTGATAGAAGTTCCAGCCTATACAGCGTTTCATCGCAACAATTATTATTCCATTTGGAATTTGACAGATTGTGGGTTGGGGATGTTCACTCAAAAGGAAGTGAACATCATAGTTCAAACTCAATTTATACATTTCACCTTTGTTAAATATCTTATTAAAACCAAAGTGAGATATCTGTCTGAGGATCTGTCTGTCTATCTCTCTATTTGTCTATGATTCTATGTCTGTCTGTCTGTTAATCTATCTA